>NW_007732938.1:9094-29053 GCF_000696425.1 Galeopterus variegatus | reverse complement strand
AGGCATTATTCGTCTGGCTCAGAGCCCATTTAATGCTCCAGTATGGTCAGTGAAAAAGCCTAATGGTATCTGGAGAATGACTGTAGATTATTGAGAACTGAACAAAGTAGTGCCTCCTTTGCGTGCAGCTGTGCCTTCAGTTCACAACTTGATGGGTTAGCTGATGACTCAGCTGGGGACTTAGCATTATGTATTCGACCTTGCAAATGCTTTTTTCTCCATTTCAGTCTCAGCTGATAGCCAAGATCAGTTTGCCTTCACATGGGAAGGAAGACAGTGGACCTTTCAAGTATTGCCCCAAGGTTATCTGCATAGCCCAACCATCTATCATGGTTTGGTGGCTGGGGACCTAGCCAAGTGGACTAGGCCCAGCATGGTTACAATGTTTCACTACGTTGATGATGTGTTGTCAACCTCTGATTCTCTTACAGATTTAACCCAGGCAGCTTCAATGCTGCTAAGCCATTTGGAACAATGTGGGTGGGCTGTGAACACAGCCAAAGTACAAGGACCTGGGCCATCAGTCAAATTCCTGGGAGTGGTCTGCTCGGGTAAGACGAGGGTTATCCCAGAAGCTATTGTAGACAAGATACAGGCATACCCTCGGCCCACAACTGTAGCTCAGCTACAGATGTATTTGGGGATTCTGGGGTATTGGAGAGCTTTTGTACCCCATATTGCCCAAATGGCATGCCCAGTGTATGCACTGACAAAGAAAGGAGCCCTCTGGGATTGGACTGAGGAAGTAGAACAGGCTTACCAGGCTACAAAAAGGGCAGCACAGCAAGTACAAGCTTTACAAGGCAGATTCCACTAAACCTTTTGAGTTAGACATAAATATCACCCAAGAGGGGTTAGGATGGGGTTTGTGGCAAAGACAAGACTGATTCTGCACACCATAGGATTCTGGTCTCAGCTCTGGAAGGGTGCTGAAGTGCACTACACCCTAATAGGAAAGCAGTTAGCAGCTGTGTATTCTGCCTTAATGGCCACTGAAGCTATCACAGGAACTGCCAAAGTCCTAGTGAGGATGACATACCCCATACTAGGTTGGCTGCGCACATGGGCCACTAACCCTAAAAGGGGTGTAGCTCAGACTCCCACTCTGTCTAGACGGGGAGCATATATAGAACAAAGGAGCACTGTGTCAATGAGTCCTCTGTCCAAAGAGCTGCAAACTGTGCTAGGCCCAGGAGAGGTTGTGGAGGAAACTTTGGCACAACCCTTACCCATGGAGGTGGAGGCTACACCTTTCCATGAGGGACAGGGACCTACCACAGAGCAAGCTTGGTATACAGATGGCTCTAGCATGGGACCCTCAGCATCATGGACAGCGGTTGTTGTCCAGTCCTTAACAGATACCATGTGGTATGAAAATGGTACAGGGCAAAGCAGTCAATGGACTGAATTGAGAGCAGTATGGATGGAGATAAAAAACGAGCCTGGGTCATTAACCACCTGTACTGACAGCTGGGCTGTGTACAAAGGTTTAACCCTTTGGATTTCTACTTGGAAATATCAACAGTGGATGGTAGGCAGCTGACCCCTGTGGGGACAAACCGTGTGGCAAGAGTTATGGGAATTGGGGCATGAGAGAGAAATAACTCTTTTCCATGTCACTGGACACCTCCCCTTAGCCAGTCCAGGAAATGATGAAGCCGATGGCTTGGCTAAGGTAAGATAAGAGAGCCCCAGCTGCTGATGTGGCCCCGTGGTTACATCAAGGAATGCAGCATGCTGGCAGCAAAACCATGTGGATGGTGGCTCAGAGATGGGCCTTGCCTATAAAATAGGAAGATGCAGTAAATGCCTGTCATGCTTGTCCAGTGTGTGCTCAAGAGAGTCCACACCCCCAGTGGGTAACCCATATAGACGGGCAAATAACTTGAGGAAGGGTGCCCCTGACTCAATGGCAAGTGGACTTTGTCAGACCACTGCCAAGGTCAGAGAATTTCTGATACATCTTCACAGCTGTCGATATGGCTACTGGTCTTCTGCTTGTAGGGCCTTGTAAGGCCCCAGACCAGGTAAGCACTGTGAAGGCATTGGATAGCCTTACGGCCATGTATGACCTCCCTGTAGTCATAGAGAGTGACAATGGAACCCACTTTACTGCACATGGGGTTCAGAAGTGGGCTTCCCAGTTGTCCATTCAGGGGAAGTTACATGTGCCGTAACATCCCCAGGCAGCGGGGATGATTGAACGGTACAATAGTCTTTTAAAAAAGGGGCTAAGGCTATCTGCCCAACCCCCATCTCTGAAGGGGTGGACAGGGCGGTTATGGATGACAGTCAGGATTCTAAATGAGAGACCCCACAAAGGCAGTCCCTCTCCAGTGGGAGCTCTGTTGCACCTATAGAACTGCAAGTCACTCCTAAAGATAAGCTTTTGAAGCCAGGATATAGCAAGAATAGAAATACTCTCTTACTGGCCCCTACCTGTTTACAACAGGGACAGACAGTACAGTGGGAATGGCCTTGGAGAATAGAAGCCCCCCATATATGCTGGGTAGGCCTAATAGGGCCTTGGGGGAAAGGATTAGAAGCAGACTTGCAAATTTCACCTTGGGTGACAAGTACTTGGCCTCCTCGAGTTAAAGTAACATGGCCTGGAACAGAAAAGTGCTCTGTTCCAAAGGACACATTTGTGTTATCATTATGGCCAATTATGAGTTCCCCTATACAGTTACAGATCCTACAGATCCAACAGTAGTAGCTGATAGTGTAAGGTGTCATGAACCAGGTAAGACACCTATTCCTGCAACCATCCTTTCCCAGGATGGCAAACTGGCATGCATCTTACCAGGGGGGAGAGAGCTCCCCCTATTGGTACCAATAACCCTTCTGTCTTTTCGCCCATAGTTTTCTGGCTGCGAGCACCAGAGTCAACTGGATACAGACATACATTCGTGTGACCGATGTGTTGGCTTATTGAATATACACTGAACTTTATACCAATGATGACTACTAACCAGACATGTGTGGCTAATAATTGAAAGAACAAAACTACAGGACAAACCTTCAGGACAAGCCTTCAGGCGTATTGGACAGAGGATAGGAAGCATGAATGTAAAGGTCACTTATCCTTGCTAAGGGAACATCGCAGAAGAGCTTGAATGCATAGATTATACACGAGGGACCCTGAAGGGGTGGATTGTTGGGAAAAATAGGAAAATGTCAGGGCCCCTCGGATGTTCAGAGTCTTGCCGAGCATTTGCTGTAAATGTCCTCAGGTGTTCCTTGTTACTACTTAATGTAAGTTGTGTACGGGCACCCAGGTGTCCGGGGTTGTGGACTTAAGTGTAAAAGACTAACAGCTCTGATCCACGGCGCTGCTCAGAACTCTCAGAGAAGCCACTAGGACAGTTGCTACTAGGTCTGATTAAAACCCATTCGTTTTTCTATACCCACGCAGCTCTGATCCACAGTGCTTCTCAGAACTCTCAGAGAAGCCACTAGGACAGTTGCTCCTAGGTCTGATTAAAACCCATTCATTTTTCTATACCCACAGCTCCCAGAACCTTTTTTCCCTATTACCTAGCTCACGGACCTGCGTGTGGAGGGTTTGTGACCCAGTCTGTGCAACAGACTCGAGGGGTCCGTAAGCCCTAGCTTTACATAGAAGCATTTCAAACTCCAAGTATGATAAATACAAAGAGAAGCATACCTAGAGAAGACTGCTGGAAACCAAACTCAAGAGAATCTAAAAGCTTCCAGAAGCAGGGCAAACACAAAATCCCTACAAAAGAGTAAAAATAAGACCAACAGCTGACTTCTCAACAGAAAGAGGGAACAGCTGAGGAAGCAGACATGTGGTTTGGTGAGTTCCTGTTCCAGCGTCCCAGAGCTGACCCAGGAGGGTGGTTAGAAGCTCAGAGGCAGTAGGTTAATAAATGGCACAGATAAAAAAAATATGTACCATGCATGTACTAACTAAAAGGAAGCTGGTGTAGCTGTGTTAATGACAGACAAGGCAGACTTTAAGCCTGAAAGGTTGAGGGAAAAAGCATTACTAGAGACAAAGTTTCATTTCATAGTGATAAAAGGTTAAATTTACCAAAATAAAACAATTCTAAATTTGTATGCACTTAATGATATAACCTCAAAAAATATAAAGCATAAAAATAAAGAGATTTGTAGCACAAATCATTTACATACATTTAAAACTCTTATACAACAAGATACATCCATTGAATATACGTATCTTCAAAGCCACACACAAGCACATCGTACTGGGTGGCTGTGATGAAGGAAATGGGATTGGAATGTGGAAAAACCGTGAAATCGAGTGAGAGAAGACCTTACCTGCCTGATGATGATAGCCCAACAAGAAGGGAAGTGCTTGATGAACTCAGTTTCTGCCCTCGAGCACCGAAAAATCAGAAAAACCTGGCACAGGCATGCCATCTGTCCATTAGACCCATCAGTTTTAATAAAAGGACATAAAATGACGTTCATGTTCTGAGGAACGGTGGCACCTGTGTGTGCAACGGTGCTGCCTGGCTTTGCTGGAACGCTTCCTTCGCCTGGTCTGGGGGGTCCTTAGTCCACCTGATCGAGCTGGCTGGGGTTGGTCTCAGGGTCTACTCTGAGGAGCTGGGACCTCATGGAAAGAATGTCATCCACGGGGGCTCAGGGATGGGGCATGCAGCACTCAGGGACATGAGAGGGGCTGGCTGTGACAAAAACTGGTCAGACCTCAGGTGAGCAGAGGAGTGACCATGAAGAGAGAGCTTCCTGTGAGCTCAGGACTGAGCGTTTCAGGGGCTGAACTGAGGAGCTGTCCCCCAGTCAGATGCTGACGCTCACTTGAAAGGCAATGGAAGCACGGGTTTGGGGTCCCTGTGCTGCTGCTCCCCAGCTCGCTCAGGTACTAGCTTGTGGCCACTCTCTGCTCCTGGCAGCCCCGGCTCTGGGTGAGGTGAGCAGGAGAGGAACTCCCTGGCTGCACTGGTGGGAGGGAGCCATGGCCTGCCTGGAGTGGTGGGCAGCGTCTGAGCAGGGCAGAGGAGTTCACGGGGGGCCAGGTGCCCGAAGAGTCTGGCCAGGGCCTCCCTGATGTCACGGTTCCTCAGGCAGCAGATGACGGGGTTGAGCAGGGGGTCACAGCCAAGTAGACCAGGGACACCAGCTTGTGGAAGTTGAAGGAGCTGACGGTGTGTGGCCGGGTGTACATGAAGAGGGTGGTGGCGTAGAAGATTGCCACCGCCACCAGGTGGGAGGCACAAGTGGGGAAGGCCTTCCGGCGGCCGCCCCTCCTGGAATCCTCAGCACCGTGGCCAAGATGTGGGCGTAGGAAGCTGCAGTCACCAGAAGGGAGGGTGCGAGCACTGCCAGGGCTGCCACCAAATCCAGCGTCTCAGTGCTGGGGTTGGAGCAGAAGAGCCGAAGCAGGGGGGAGATGTCGCAGAAGGAGTGATTAAGGGCATTGGGGCCACAGAACCTGAGGTGAGAGATGAGAACCGGGGACATAAGGATGCCAGGGAGCTGCCGAGCCAGGTGCTGAGGGCCTGGCGCAGCAGAGCCCCGAGTCCATGATGGTTGGGTAGTGCAGTGGGTGGCAGATGGCCAGGTACTGGTCACAGGCCATGGTGGCCAGGAGGGAGCACTCAGAGGAGCCAAGCGAGAGGACGAGGAACAGCTGGGTGAGGCACCCTGGGAAGGAGACGGTCCCCGCCTGTGCCAGGAGGCAGGCCAGCAGCTTGGGGACGGTCACGGAGGTGTAGAGGGTCTCCAGCACTGACAGGTTGGCCAGGAAGGAGCACATGGGTTTGTGCAGTTGACAGCTGGCTTGGACGGTCCCCACAATGACCAGGTTTCCAGGACAGTTGCCACATAGATGATGAAGGGTGACCTGAGTAGCAGCCCTCGCAGGTGGCACAGCTCTGGGAAGCCCAGCAATACAAACTCTGTCACCAAGGTGTCACTGAAGTTGCTCATGACCCTCCCTGGCCAGGGACATCACTTCTGAGCCACCTGGAACAGCAGAGAGACTCAGATGTGCTGTGTGGGGTGGCTGGGCCCTCCACTCCACGCTAAGAGCTGGTGGGTGCACCATAACCTCTGCTGGGGTCTCCAAGGCAGGGGCTGCCACACCTGTGCGGCTGCTTGAGGACCCAGGGGATTCCCTCTCAGGGCTCCTGGGGCTGACCAGGCTCACAGGCAGAGAGAGGACAACACTCCTGCCATGCGTCTTTGGGACCTGCTGTGGTATTCTCCTGTTGGCCCCAACCTCTCAGCCCAACGTGCACACGTACCCAGAACTAACACCTGGCCAAGGGGCCTCGAGGCCTGTACACGCCAGTGTGAGTAGATACACAGCTCTCACTTACACACTTACATATGCATCCTGAGGTGAATAATCTTCCCTGCCCCGACACACAGGTGCACGGCCAAGTGCATGTCCACACCCACCTCCCAAGTGCACACACACACACACACCTCAGGTGCACAGCTGTCAGATGCACACCCCAGGTGCACACCCCCCAGGTGCACGCACACGCACACACACACACAGCCCCGGTGCCTGTGCACACCTCAGGCGCCACACAGGTGCACGGCCAAGTGCATGTCCACACCCACCTCCCAAGTGCACACACACACACACCTCAGGTGCACAGCTGTCAGATGCACACCCCAGGTGCACACCCCCCAGGTGCACGCACACACACACACACACACAGCCCCGGTGCCTGTGCACACCTCAGGCGCAGGCACATACAGCACGAGGGAAGACCTGTCCTGACCCGTGTGCCTGCTCACAGGGCATGTGCCTGGGGCACTTTCCGTCCTCATCCTGTCGGCTCCCAAGGCATGACTGGTTTGTGCTGCTCAGTGTGGTCAGGGGCTCCTCACGCTTGGGGAAGGTCGGAGTGAGAGGCCCCCGTCTCCCTCACACGGCTGGGCCACCCTTTGATGGGAGGCTGGTCCCACCTTTGATGTCCTGATGTGGGCCCGGCCCTGGGCCAGCCTGACGTCTCTGTCCTGAGCTTTCTGAGCAGCAAAGCGGCTGTTAGGGGCTGCGGTGGTGGGAGCTGTTGGCTCAGAGCCTCAAGTGGCCCCGCACAGTTTGGGGATCTCGTGCCATTCACCCCTGCAGTTGGGTGTCTGAGGGCAGATGGGCCGATTGCGGGGAAGGAAGGGCTAGAACAGAGGCCGGAGAAGGGTCCCCACTGGCCCCGGACCCCTGCCTCGGGCTCCCCTGCGGGGTCTGTCTGTGCCTGGACAGGAGAGGGAGAGTCCCCTCGGACCGTCGCTTCCAGGACCCACCTGGCTCACCTGGCTCACCTGGCTCACCTGCGAAGGTGAACTCGCTCAGCGAGCCGCGGAGGGGCCTGCGGCCGGTGTCAGAGGCTCCCGTGGACGGCGACACGCGCTCGGCCCGGTCACAGCGGCTGCAGAGGGAGCCTGGGGTGTCGGGAGGGCGCTGGGACAGCGACAGCCCGGGGCTGGCAGAGGAGCACAGACCGGGGACTGTCCCCCAGGTCCGCTATCGGCACCCGGGCGATGTGAACCGGGCCGCTTCGGGGTTGGGGCTCTCGGTGCCGCGTCCCACCGCAGCCTTCGCGGGGTCCCCGCCGCCTCGGTCCCCAGCATATTTTAAGGCTCCTTGGTGGCCTCGCTCTGCCCCGCGGGCCGTGGAGGGACGAGGCCACGTCCCCTCGGCGACAGGGGGGCTTCCGTGGACCCTGTCACGGCTCAGAACAGCCACTTCATTCCGCGTCCTTTCAGGCAAGGCTTCGGTCATTCGTTCGTTCGCCCCGTCACGCGGGGAGGCCACAAACCTGCGCTGGACGCCAGCGACACAGCGGGGACCGCGCGGGACGGCGGAGGGACGTCCTCTAAGGACAGAAGGGGGACACTGTCGGCCGAGAATCGCATACGAGGGAAAACACCTTTCAAAACAAAAACAAGATCCACAAGGACCTTTTCACACATGAAGAAGCTGAAGGAACATGAGGGGTCTTCAAACCGTCCACGGAGAGACTCGTATTAGCCTTTGATCCCATTTTTCCACGAACTTTCTGAAGAACCCTCGTGTCCCACTAACGGACCAGCCCGACGTGAAATACTCAAGGAAACCCTCATGGAGAAAACGGTGCAGGTGGGCGTGGAGATCCACAGGAAACGGGGAGCCCACGCGTGCACTTTTGTGACAGGTGCATGATTGAGAAGTGTTTTTTTTTTTTTTTTTAATATTCAGGTGTTGGGGATTTTCAGATCTTTTGCTGTTAATTTTTAATTTAATTCTGTTGTGATCAGAGAACACTGTTATTTCAACCCTTTTACGTTCCTGAGACCTGTTCTGTGGCCCAGCATGTAGGACATGGCCCATGGCACCTGCAGCTGAGAAGAACGTGGATTCCGCGATCCTGGAGTGGAGTATTCCAGAAACGTCGATCGGATGCACCGGTTAACAGTGTGCAAGTCTTTGGTGACGTCCTTATTCGTTTTATATCATCTTGTTTCATCAGTTAGCGAGAGAGAAGTGTAGAGGCACCAAACCATTTGTGGGTTTGTCTGTTTCTTCCCTTCAGTCTGCTTTGTCCAGTATTAATACCACTGCTTCATTTTTTTTTCTATCCCTCTTACTCTTAAAGTACCCGTGACTTTATATTTAATTTACATCCTGTGAACAGCACGTGGGTGGATCTTGACTTTTCCTAATCTGGCGGTATCTGCCTTTGGATTGCTATGTTTCGGTCCAGCGGCTGTGAAAGTAGTTGTCCATCTGTCTAGGTTGAAGTCACCTCTGTGTCTACTTGTTTTATATCAGTCTCATCTGTTCTTTTCCTCATTTCCTGCCTTAAAAAAATTTTTTTTTTAACTATTCCATTTTCTCTCCATTTTTGGCTTATTAGCTACACTTCGTTGTTGCATCATCTTTAAGGTGGTCGATCGAGGGTTCACAATACACGTCTCCGGCTTCTCGCGTCTGTCTCTGGGCGTCGCACCCTTCGAGCTCAGCGCAAGAAGCTCGCAGCCATGGGCTCACTCCCCGCCCGTTCTCTGTGCCACGTCGCCACACATTTTACCTCTATCCGTGCTATAAACCACACACTGCAGCTGTTGTTACTTTTGCTTTAAATATTCAATTATTTTAAAAATGACATTAAGAAGTGAGAAGAAAAAAGTCTTTTATATTTTTCTGCTGGTTGCTTGTGTTAGTCTTTTTCTGTTGATTATAACAAAAAATGGAATGGGTTAATTTGTAAGAAAATGATATTTGTTGCTTACAGTTTCAGAGGCTGGGAAGTCCAAGGTCCAGGGAACACATCGAGTGATGGTCTTGGTAGTGGTGACAGTGACCCAGGGGCCTTCTCACATGGAATGGTGGAGCAGAGAGAGGTAATTTCTTGTGCACCCTCCTTTTAAAGCCTTCAGAACCACTCCCACAGCCACCGCTAAAGCATCAACTTAATCACTTTTCCAAGGCCCCGCCTTTCAATTATCATAATAGGATTTCCCACCCTCCACAGTTACAGTGGGAATGAAACTTCTGATGTATGAACTTTGAGAGACATAATTCCGTCAGTCCACAGCATTACTGTTCTTTGTTTGTTTGACTCTGAGTTTCCATCTGGTGTCATTTTCTTTTAGCCTGAAGAATTTCTGTTAACATTTCCTGTACTGTAGATTTTCTGGCAATGAATTCTTTCAGAATCTGTCTATCGAAAAATGTTTTCCCTTGTTTTTTTTTTTTTTTTAAAGGAGCAACGATAATTTACTTTCTCTCACAGGATCTGGGGGTCAATAATTTTGGAGCATCTTGGTTTGACTTTTCTGGCTTGGGGGCTCTTGTGATGCTGTGACCAGATGGTGGCTGTGGCTGGAGTTACCTGAGACTTCTTCCCTCCCATATCTGATGTCTGGGTTTGCATTGCAGGGACAGTGGTGGTTCTTGGATACCCCTGTCTCTGCGTGATCTTTCCAGAAGGCTTTCCGTCATGTGGATGCTACAGAAGGTCAGCTAGGGCCATAAAAGTACATTTTTCAAGAGAGCTATCTTCACTTTTGAAGGATAATTTTTCTATATATAGAATTCTGGGCATCATTTCTCTCGAGCACTGTAAAGATGCCATTCATCAGAAAGACACCTGCACTCCCATGTTCATCGCAGCATGATTCATGGTAGCCAAGAGATGGAGTCAACCTAAACGCCCATCAGTGAATGAATGGGTAAAAAGCCATGGTATGCATACACAGTGGACTACTATTCAGCAATAAAAGAAATGATATCCTATTACTTGAGCAACATGGATGGAAACTCTGAAAGACAAACACCACATGATCTCACTCATATGAGGAATCTAAAAGAAGAAGTGGTTCTCATAGAAATAGAGTAGAATCGTGGTTACCAGAGGCTGGAGGGGAGGTGGACTAACAGGTACAAAACTACGCCACCTGCCCTATGTGAATCATTGTGCAGGACATGCTTGTAGTGAAACAACATACTGTACCCCACAAATATGTGTAAGTGTTAAAAAAAGATGGCATTCAATCCTGCTTGCATTGTGACGAGCAAGAAATCTTAATAATTATTAACCTTGTTTTCCTGTATGTGATGTGTTTTCTCTTTGATTTTCTTCATATTAGTGTTTTTTAGCATATTGATTATGATATACTTGGGTGTGCTTTTCCTTGTGTTTATCCTTAGAGTTCATTGAATTTATTGGACCTGAGGGCCTATAGTTTTCATCAAATTTTGAAAAATTTCAGTCATTTTTTTCAAAAAATTTTCCCTCTTTTTTTCTTTCCACTGTATCTGGGACTCCAGTTACACATATTTTGGACTGCTTGATATTGAACCACAGGCCATTGAGACTTGGTTCACATATTAAATCTTAAAATAATGTCTGTGATACAGTTTTGAATAGCTTCTACTGTCTTGCCATCAATTACTCTGATGTGTTCTTTTTCAATGTCTAATATGATTGTATCTTCTTATTTTCTGTATTATTGATGCTCTAGCATTTGGGGCCTTGGTCCTGGAGAGACTGTGCTGCCCTCCCCTCATGCTAGCTAATTCCTAGAAATAGCAGATGACTCCCTATGAGGACACCTTTGATGTTCAAACCAACAAGTCCAGAGCTCTTGCCCCCAACCATGTTCTCTATCAAATGCTCACAAACCAAGCCAATGTTCCTCTTGCCCCAAATCACCACAGGACCAGGCACCAGATAACTGGGAACCACCCTGCACCCCCAAGCCCACCAAAGTTATTCAAACGATCCAACCCTAAGCTACTGCAGTGTACCTGCCCCGCCTCATCCAGTCCTCCCCACAACCCCCCGGAAAGGCTCTGGCCCACGGTCTCACCTCCTCTGCTGCTGAACACCCTGGTCCTCCCTGTGTGGCCCTGTGTGCTGTGCCATGCCTGCTGTCCCCAGGGATCTGTGAGTATGAACTTCTTCATGACCACCATTCCTGTGTCTGCTGTCTTAACACACCTGGTTAAAACAAATCCCAGAGACAAATTTTACACATTAGCTCATCTTGGGTTGGCTTTAGCTCAAGCGGTTACTTCCTCAAGCCAGACTTCACACATTAGCTCATCTAGTGCATTTTTTAGTCGATAAATTCTATTTTCAGTTCTAGAGTTTCCAGATTGGTTTTTTAAATGTAATTCCCATTTCTCTCCTCATTATATTCAGGGGTTTCTTTAAATCTTTGGCCATACTCGTGATAGCAATTTGGAGATCTTTGATGGCTGATTCTATCGTCCCTGTCATTAATAGGTTATTTCTCTCGAAAGATTTTTCTCATGCTTCTAGGTCATATACGAGGATACTTCAAAAAGTTCATGAAAAAATGGAATTAAAAGATAATACGAACATTCCCTTGAGCTGTTTGAAGCCCGTCATGTTTCTGCTTCTTCATATGCCTAGTCAATTTAGGTCGGCTGCTGGGTATTGTGGATTCTCTGTCACTGAATGTGTGGACTTTGTGGTCATTTGTTTTGACAGTCAGTTAATTTATTTGGGGATCACCTCGGTCCTTTCAGGGCTTCCTTTTAACCTCTGGAAGGCAAGTTGGGAGTAGCTTTTATTCCCAGGCTACTCTAAATCATGGCATTCTGAAGTCTCCAGTGAATGCTCAAGGGTTTCAACAATTTCTCTGTGCTCTGGCTAGTTGGAGACAGAATATCTCCCAGCCCGTGTGCGGCTGTCAGCTCCCGTACTCACAGGTGTTCTGTCTCTGATGGTTGTTTTCTGTCCACCTCATAACATCTCACCCCGTGCATTTACAGCTTAGTTTCTAGCCAAATCCTCAGGAGGACCTGTGCAGACTTCTGGAACTCTTCTGCTCAGCTGTCTTCCTTCTGGTACCTTGCATAAAGGTTTTTCCTAACGGGGTACAGATGGACAGTGCTGATACTGCTATGTGTGTACATCGGAATTAAACAATCAAGTGAGGGCATGGTGAATGGCAGCAGCCAGGTTCTCACTGCTGGAGGGGAGGAGGCTGGGACGACCCACGTGGTGGTGGATCAGAGGCGGACAGTCAATGTGAGCTCGTGTTTACTGCCATGTAGCGCAGGTGGCTACATACATGTATGTATTTATAGATTTGTGTGTGTATGCGTGGGTTGGTACACACACGTTCTCTCCTTGCTCTTCAGCAGGCAGGGCCTAGAGGTAACATACCCTGGCAGCAGCAAGCACCTCCAGTGCCCTCAACTTCGTTTCTAACATCATTGTCTAATACAAGGAGCCAGGGCTCCCTGTGTAAAGGTAAAAATGACCCCTCCCTAAGTTAAATATTATTTCTGTACTCTGTAGCTCTGTGGTCACAAGCGTGTGCTAGTGTTAGCAAGAAAACCACAGGCTGTCAGCTCTCAGCTCTCTCCTGTGTAGATGAGAAACAAGCTAGCTTTCTGAGAACCCTCCTCAGGTAACCACACTTCCTGCCCTATATACCCAGGTGTGATAAGGCCCTTACTCAAAAGCTTCCTTAAAAACATGTTCAGGTGGAAAGTTCTATGCTCTGCTGTAACCTACATATTTCAGCTTCTGCAAGCCAGCTGTGCTCACGGTTGCAGAACATCCTGTGTGCCTAGCAGGATGTCATTGGTTGCCAGTTTGGGGCTAGCATGGATAATGCCATTTTGTGGGGTTTTTTTGGGTGATGAGGGGAGGGGAGGAAAGGGACAGATAGAGGGCCTCTGCTGAATGCTAACCGCAGAATTGGCTTGTGTACTCGAGGCTTGCTTGCATTGGCTAGTTTTAGAGTTGACAATCATCTGATCGTGCTGAATGCTAACCGCAAAATTAGCTTAAAACTAAACATAAAAACTGAAAGTAACGGGGGCTCAGGGCCGCTCTTGCCGCTCCTGTCCAGGAGACTGAGCTGCCCCAGCATGCTGGAATAAAATCCTCTTGTTTAATTGCATTGGTCTCTGTCTCGTGGTCTTTGTGAGGTGAGCCATCCCAGTGTGTGGGATTTGTGCACGATGCACGGATCTTACACCTGGAGAAATGGCTGATTCTAGGACCGAGGGAGGAAATATACAAGATGCGCCTGGATCATCTTGTTATGCCAGAAAGTTAATAAGCATTCAAACAGTATGGAAAACAAACCAAAACAAAACCAGTGATGAGGTACTCAATTGGGCCAAAGCTAGAAAAATTGGAGCAAAAAAATAAATAAAGCGGCCCCGCTGTCATGGCTCCACTAGGCATGATGCTGATGGGGTTTCTCTGCTGCAACTCTGACCCCACATTTCTGCTTGTGTTGCTCTAGTGAAGGTTGTCTGCAGTGGGTCTGCCCCTGTGACAGATCTCTTCCTGGGCCCCCAGACTTTTACACATGTGTTTTGAAGTTGGGGTGGAGGCTCCCAAGCCTCCACAGCTCTGGCATTCTGTGAGCCTGCAGACCTAACACCGTGTGGACTCTGCCAAGCTTTCTGGCTTGCATTTTCCAAAGCTGCAGGTCCAGCCACACCTGGAGCCAATTTAGCCACAGCTGGAGCAGCCAAAGCAGCTGGGGTTGCTGGTGCTGGAAGTGGTTTCCAGAGGTGACTCTGAGCAGTGAGCCCATGGAGGGTGCCTCGGGCCTGTTCCCCAACCATATTGTTTCCCTAGGTCTTTGGGCCTGAAGTGGAAGGGTTGGCCCCAGAGCTTCTGCAATGTCCTCGAGGCCTTTTTCTCTTCTCTTGATAATCCTTTTCCTTTGTACTAATCTTCTTAGCTAATGGCCACTGGACTGCACCATTGCATGCTCTCTGCTTTTCTACCACATGGCCAGGCTGCAAATTTTCCCAATCTTTACACTCTGCTTCCCTTTTAAATTCTGGCTTAATGTTGTGCCTTTGCCACCACAACTCAGCATAGGCTGCTGCAAGTAGCCATGCAGCTTCCTTAATACTTTGCCGCTTGGAAATTTCTTCCACCAAATGTTCTGGTTCACAACTCTTAAGCTCCAGCTTCCACAAAGTCCTAGGGCAGGGACACAATGCACCCAGGTTTCTTTCCAGTTCTCAGCAAGGGTGATCTTTGCCCAAGTTTCCAGTAAACTCCTTCTGATTTCTATCTGAGACCTCCTTAGAATGGTCTCTACAGTCCCTATTTCTATCAGCATCCTGCTCGCCACCACGTAACCAGTCTCTAGGACAGTCCAGACTTTACCTTCTCTTTTCTTCTTCTTCTGGGTGCTCTAAACTCCTCCAACCTTTCCTCAACACCCAGTTCCAAAGCTGTTTCCACATTTTCCAGGATCTGTTATAAGCAAAACCACACTCTCAGTACTAATTTTCTGTATTAGTCCATTTTTGATGCTTCTAACAAAATATGTGGAACTGGGTGATTTATAAAGAAAACGAAATTTATTGCTTACAGTTTCTGAGGCTGGGAAGTCCAAAGTCCATCTGGTGGTGGCAACAGTGACTCAGGGGTCTCACATTGCAAGATGGTAGAAGCAGAGAGAGAAAGAGAGAGAGAGACAGACTCCTCTTCTTTTAAAGCCCTCAGAACCATGCCCCTGACCACCATTATTAATCCATCCACTACTGCAGGGTCCTACAATCTAATCAACTCTTCAAGGCTCCACCTTTCAATGACCATATTAGGATTTCCCACCCTCTTAACAGTCACAGTGGGGGCTAAGTTTTTAACATGTAAAACTTGGGGGACACAATTCAAGTTTCAGGGAGTTTTGAGGGGACACAATTCAATCTCTGCATGGACTCAGCTGCATCCAGACTTGGTTCCTCTTCCAGATCTCTGGTCAGGATGACCATCTCTGAGCCTGTGATTAAGACGCCCCATCCCCCAAACTGTTCTGGGTGATTCGTGACTCCATCCCAGCCACTGTGGGGAGGGAAGCAACATGTAGGGCCTCTTCTTGGCAAGAGGACACCACAGTGTTGATCTGTTAGTGTTGACCCCCCAGACTGTGAGCTCCTGAGGGCAGAGGGCAGAGACTCTTACCTGTGTCCCCATCACCAGCACTGTCGTCCCCCTGCCAACCGTCCATATCCACTCACCCATCTGTCTACCCACCCATGTGGCCATTTGGCGGTCCATTCGTCCATCTACACATCTGTCCATCTCTACGTCCATCCATCCATTCCCTCTTCTCCCAATTCGTACAACCCTAACCCTTTGCTGCTGCACCCAGGGCAGGAGTGTTTCATGTGTTTGAGGAACATCTGGGAGCCTGTGCTGGGCGAGGTGACATCAGAGAGTGGAGGGGACCAGGTCATGCAGGACCTCACAGGTCATGGTGAGGCCTCTGCTGTGCTCAGAACGAGACGGCAGCCTTTGGGATTGCGGGCGGAGGAGGGTGCCTGTCTTGTGCTTCAGAGGATCTCTCCATCAGAGCCCAGCATTACCCAGCGTCTGTCCTTCAAGTCTTGCCTTTCCTCTGTCTGGGCTTATGTGACTCTTGTCAGTCCCTGGTCTGACGGCTGCTGGCTGTGGGTCCCTCTCTCATAAGGTCTGTAAATTAATTTGAACATTCACGAATGCTGGGGCCTATGAAAATCACATGTTCTAATCTGATTTTCTTAGATTTGAGGAGTTAGGAAGGCCTGTCCTTGCCTCCCATCATTTTTTCTGGATGTGTCACTCTGTGGACTTTCGGTTTGGAACGTTGGGATGTATGTTTTATATAGAAATTCACAGTAAGTCTCAATCTTCCCAGCTGTGTTCATGCGTTTTTATTCTTTTTTCTGGTTATATGGACATTATATTAGTAGATTAGTTAGTCTCGAGTCCTGTATCTCTGGAATAAGCCCAGCTGCTCTAAGGTATTATTCCTCTGGCTCTTCTGCGACTAGGTTTTCTTGAATCCCTCTTTGTGTTGCTCAGGGGTAGGCTGGTGAGCCCAGGCCTCAGCGGGCAGAATTCCTCGCTTGTGCGAAGTCCACCGATGTGCCCAGGCAGGACTCTCCAGGCAGCCTTATGCTATGCAAGACCCAGGGGCCCTGCTGCCTCCATCGGGGTTGTCAGGTAGGCAGAGGGTGGGGAGGTCCCCAGGCCACCCTGTTGGCCAGGGGGCTCCACGTGGCCCCTTCCGCTGACAGGCAGAAGAGGGGAGTGGGCAGGCAGCTCGGCCTCTTTCCCGAAGTAGTCCCACAGCAGGAGGGGTGCTGCTGGGGTCTCCTGGCACCGGTGGTCACTCGTTGTCCTTTACGGCACGCGGGCTTGGTCTTGCTTTGTCCCCAGAGTTATGCTATTAAACACTTGTTTAATTTATTAGAACAAATAATTGTCCACACACATAGGCTTTTCAAGCCTTAGCCTGAAAACCAAAATGAAGACTGAAGGGAAGAAGTAAGAGAGGCAGCCCTGCAGGCCACAGCAGCCTGCGGCGCCCGCGGGCTCTGCCCTGGGAACTTCTGCCCTTCACAGGCAGCTCCCACCCGGCAGACCCCAAGAGGAAGCCCTGATCCTCTGCCGCAAGAGCTACTTGTAGAAGCCACGCCTGTGTCCTCCCGGGCAACAGGCCCTGATCCCTTTCCAAGAGGCGGGGCCTTCAGATCCTGGGAGGAGGCAGGGGTCTCTGCAGACCACGACCCACTCCGGGCCCCTCTGGGGAGCTGGTTCTGCACTGCCTGGGCCCGGGCACTGAGGACGGGCTTCTCAAACGCTTCCGAGCCTTGCCTGCCAGGCGCATGGGGACTGCACTGAACCCCGCGTCCACGGGCGGCTTCGGTGGACAAAGAACCACGTCGGGACCATCTTCAAAGGACGACGAGTGGAGGTGCGAGGGGAGCGGTCGGCTCAGCTCCTGGCTGCGGGTCGCCCTGTGCCGCCAGCCGGGGAAGCCCAGGAGCACAGGTCCCGCCGGGACAAAGCTCTCCAGTCAGGTCCCCTCCGTGGCATTTGCTGACCCTTGGCACAAAGAAGTAGCTCCCCTCAGGCGATGGCAGAGCCCGTCCTCACTTATCTGAAGTGTGACCCGCGAAGGCACAGAGCCAGGCCTGCAAGGCGAGTGGCCATGGCCCCTGTCTTCTGTCTGCTGTGAATCATCCAGGATGTGATGAGCTTGTATTGGAGTCACGTTTTCCATTTTTCTCTTCCCCTCTTCTTCTTTTTCACCTTTGGGTTCTTGTCTCTCAGTATTATAGAACCTCAGTGTCACGGCTGGATGACCTGGTGACCGGCCAGAGGTGGGAGGATGTGGGATGGTGTGGGAAGCGTCACCTCCAGGCCTGGGTGGGCGCTGCTGGGTCGTGCTGAGGTTAACCAGGGACCAGGCAGGTCTGGGGGCGGCGCCATGAACTCGGCTTAAACAAACCCCTTTATTATGGGCATTTTCAAACATACAAAACAGTAGAGAGAATAATATGACGAACCCCCGTGCGCATAGCTCGTCATTAGATTGCTGATGTACAGCCAATCGCGTCGTGTCTGCACCTCCCTTCCCCCTCCCCTGCTGGTTTATTTTAAAGCAACTTCAATACATAATATAGTTTGATCCACACATAGAGTTTTTAAGAGATGAAGGCACTTTTTGAAAATGTAACAATATCATTAAACCCAAAAATATCAACATTCTTTAAACGCAGTACATAATATCTGTGCTCACATTTCTGTGGTCTCACAGTTGCCTTTACATTCAAACTGCTTGAATCAGGATCAAGACACAATCCACACACAAGGACCTCACGGCACCACAGCATGTAGGGTGCATGTGCCGTCTGAACATGGAACTGGAGGTGCTGTGGAGCACTGGTTGGTGGGCCGGGGGGTCTGAATGTGAGCAGGGCTCACACCTTGGGGGTGATGAGGGCCCTTGAAGGAACTGCGGCTCCACACAAAGGGATCCTGCCTCCATGGCGGGGCTGCTGATGCTTCCTGAGGTGCCTCAAAGCAGCAGGAAGATAAGATGCTGACACCCAGATCAGAAGGAGCAGCCAGTTGGGGACACAGCCCACATTTTCTGGCTGCTTCTGGGGCCCCGAACCCTGTATCCCATCAGTCCCTCGACTTGCCAACCAATGCCCAGCACATGAGGAAGACACTCCTCAGCCTGCAAGATGAGCAGGTGCTGAGCCAGGAGACACCTGCTGAGGCACCTGCCAAGGGCACTGCTAAGGGGACACCTGCTGTGGGGACACCTGCTGAGAGACACCTGCTGAGGGACACCTGCTGAGAGAAACCTGCTGAGGAGGCACTTGCTGACGGGACACCTGCTGAGGGACACCTGCTGAGTGACACCTGCTGAGAGGCACCTGCTGAGGGGGCACCTGCCCCTAACTGGCCAGAGAGCCCTGGGCNGGCCCTTGAAGGAACTGCGGCTCCACACAAAGGGATCCTGCCTCCATGGCGGGGCTGCTGACGCTTCCTGAGGTGCCTCAAAGCAGCAGGAAGACAAGATGCTGACACCCAGATCAGAAGGAGCAGCCAGGTGGGGACACAGCCCACATTTTCTGGCTGCTTCTGGGGCCCCGAACCCTGTATCCCATCAGTCCCTCGACCTGCCAACCAATGCCCAGCACATGAGGAAGACACTCCTCAGCCTGCAAGATGAGCAGGTGCTGAGCCAGGAGACACCTGCTGAGGCCCCTGCCAAGGGCACTGCTAAGGGGACACCTGCTGTGGGGACACCTGCTGAGGGAACACCTGCTGAGGGGGCACCTGTTGAGAGACACCTGCTGACAGACACCTGCTGAGAGACACCTGCTGAGAGACACCTGCTGAGGGACACCTGCTGAGAGAAACCTGCTGAGAGACACCTGCTGAGGGACACCTGCTGAGAGACACCTGCTGAGGGACACCTGCTGAGAGAAACCTGCTGAGGAGGCACCTGCTGACGGGACACCTGCTGAGGGACACCTGCTGAGTGATACCTGCTGAGAGGCACCTGCTGAGGGGGCACCTGCCCCTAACTGGCCAGAGAGCCCTGGGCTCTCCTGGGTCTCTGCCCATGATTGACTTTCATGCCTTGGAACTCAGTCCTCCTGCAGACCTGTCCCACAGGCCTCCCTAAACAGCATATGGCGGTGGCTTCACCTGCAGAGAGCTTAGATCAGCGGCAGCCACACTCCCACAGTCAGTGGTTCAGGCAGCTGCCCCCAGGAGCGTGTGCCCCTCCTTTGACAGCTCCTGGACCCGCTCCACCTGAGGGGCCTGCAGCACTGCAGAAGGAATGTTTTTGTTTTGAGTCCTGTTTCTGAGAAAAAGTTTGTATTCTTCAGGCCATCAGGGAACAGAGCATAAACCTCTTGATACCCAATCAACTTTACAGCTTACGAAAGTTCCAGCCAACTTTGGTGCAAGGAGTTTTAAGAGCTGGGAGACTCACATGTCGCTTTCCCTGGGGCATCATTAAAAAGAAGGCAGGGGGGTTGTGGGAGGCTTAGCAGCAGGGTGCAGGGGTGGGGGCTGCCAGGCTCTGGGTCTATCAGAAAGTTGGTGGTTCTGGCTCATTAGGGCAGCAAAGGGACTTGAGGAGGGGAAGGGGGGCCCAGGGAGTCGTCACGGATGGTGGAGACTATCCTGAGGGCTTGTG
>NW_007732938.1:4446-8690 GCF_000696425.1 Galeopterus variegatus | reverse complement strand
ACTCACATGTCGCTTTCCCTGGGGCATCATTAAAAAGAAGGCAGGGGGGTTGTGGGAGGCTGAGCAGCAGGGTGCAGGGGTGGGGGCTGCCAGGCTCTGGGTCTATCAGAAAGTTGGTGGTTCTGGCTCATTAGGGCAGCAAAGGGACTTGGGGAGGGGAAGGGGGGCCCAGGGAGTCGTCACGGATGGTGGAGACTATCCTGAGGGCTTGTGTTCACATGACTCAGACACCAGACCCCAGTCACGGCCAGATGCCAGCGTTTCCTGCATCCAAACCTTGGACACGCCCAAGTCATGTAAAGGGGTCTGGACTCCATTCTGGAGTGTCTTGATTTTCAGCCATTTCTGCATTCTCTCACAATCTATATTTTAAAGGGATTAGATGCTTCCTTTTGTGGTGTGTAAACTTTTTATTGACGTATAACATACTTATAGAAAAGTGCCCAAGTCATAAGAGTTTGATTTGGTGGATTTTCATGAACTGAATACACCCATGAAACGAGCACCCCAATCAAGAACCTGGTGTGGCCAGAACCCAGGGCCCCGGCACTGTCCCCAGCCCCGCCCTGAGGACAACCAGGTCTTGGCCTCCTGACACCACAGATTCCTTTTGCCTGTTTTTGTCTTCACACAGAACGTGCTCTTTCATGTCTGGCTTTTTTACTCAGCATGTGTGTGGGTCCTCCCATGGTGCTGTGTGGGGCTTGACGGTAGACAGACATTTGTGTTGTTTCCATCTTGGGATATTACAGATGACACTGCTCTGACCATTCTCACACATGTCTTTTGGGGAAAACGAGCACGCATTTCTGAGTCTACCTGAGCGTGCGACTGCTGGACCATAGGTGTGTGTATGGACAGCTTCGGTAGGTGATGGCAAAGTCCAGAGCAGTCGTCCTGCTCTCTAGCCTCTGCAGGAGTGGAGTGTGCTCTGTCCTTGTCGACATCTAGTACTGTCTTTCCATCTTAGACACCCTGGAGGAGTATACCACATTGTGGTTTCAGTTTGCATTTTCCTGATGACTAATGTGGTTAAGATTTCTTTGTTTATTTGCCATTGTAATGTGAATAGATCTCCCTTGATCCTGGATTCAGGAGACCAGGATAGGGCTTCTGTGGGAGACTCTTTATTCCCACATGCCTGGAGGTCTGAACTCAGTTCTGCTGATGGTCAGCAGTGCCCAGGACTGAGTGTCAACCTCAGATGGTGGACCAGTGGTTATATCAATCCCCAGACAAGCCTTCCAAAATTTCTCCATTTGAAAAGGCTGTGATTGGCTAAGAAGCTCCTCTTAAATCCTAAGATGTTAGGTGGGGCCAAGGTCAGCTGTGAGCGGCTCATGGTTGGCTGTGCCTGCTCCAGGCCAGCCACTGGGCAACACAGCCTTGCCCATGGCCAGAGGCCTGGGTGGGGTCCTGTCTCCTTTCAAGGGCTCTGTGAAGCCAAGGGCATAGGAAGGCAGGGCTTGAGTGGAGGGGCGGGGGGGTTGCTGCCCTGATGCACACAGGTGAAGGCGAGGTGTACGTGTGCAGCCTCAGGGGCCACCTTCAGAACCAATGAGCTGAAACCAAATGCTCACAGCACTCTTGTCCTTTCCCTGTTGTAAATTCTCAAGTCTTTACTTCCTCATGCTCGAAAGTGCCTTTTGGACCCGAGAGTTGAAAGGGGGCCTGGAGATGCCAGGGAGACATGGCCTGCAGGACAGAAAGTGCTCTCCTGGGGTGGGGACAGTGGCCGCCGTGCTTCCGCCCGAGCAGAGCTATGGTTTCCCGCACTGCACCTGCCCAGTCGTGGGCCTCTCACCTCTCCTGAGATAACAGCTCTCTGTGAGATACAGATGTGCTTCCAAAAGCCAAAAATGCTTTCAAATAACTACAAACAACAGAGAAGAAAATACACTGTGTGAAAGTGTCTTAACCCTTGTTTGAATTGACTTCAGGAAGAGAACATTGATTTTATTTTATGTATGTTTTATACACATTGGAGGTAGGGAAGAGGAGCCCCCCATGACATCTCCTTACCTACAGTGGCCCATCGGTCCCTGCACTCTCTCCACAGGTAGGTGGTGTCGCCAGTTTACAAGTGGGGAATGGAAGCTGGGGTAGAGCACAGCTGTCTAAGGTGGTACAGGACAGAGTTGATTATTATTAATCAGCACAGCCTCTAAGTGATGGGGCAGGGCTGACCCGGGCAGTCTGGTTCCTGCTCCAAGCCCCTGTGCTGTACCTTCTCTTCTAGAGACAGCACTTCCAAGGGTGTCAGAGGTAAGAAACAGCACAGATGCTCACAGCGCTTCGTGGTTCTCACAGTGACCTTCACGCACACGGCGTTATTTCAGCCCAAGAATATGGACGCTCTTGATAGTCCCCTTCTGTAGATCAGACAGACTGAGGTTCCAAAGAGTTGAGTGACCCTCATCGGTTCAAGGGATGTCAAGGGTCCTCTGTATGCCACACACTCCCAAAGACATGGCGTTATCTAGTCCTCACAGCACCCTGCGTGTCTCAAACACGGGCGTCAAGAAGAGTGAGTGGGAGGTACTGTCTCCATCCCCAGGCCTGTGACCGGGTCATTTACGTCTGAGGCGAGCCCTGGAATTGGACAGTCGGTGCTGCGTCCAGGAAGCCCAGAGTCACGGTGGCTCTGATTCCTCTGTCCTGCCAACCCCAGTGCTTCTCCTTGAGAATGGAAAATGGAATTTCAGGCACAATGCTTAACACTTACGAATAGAAACTTCGGGGTTCTGGTTTCACTTAATCATTCAGATTATGCTTCATCTGAGAAAACTGGAAGAGTCAAATAACAATAAAAACCACCTCTGTTTGAAGGCTTTGAGAGCTAGTAAGAGAGTGAATACTGTGGGACCAAGACCCAAGAGGTTAGGGAAGTCCAGAAAGGTGATCCTAGAATTGGGCCCATTTATCCCCGGGAGGTATCTGCTGATTCTGGCACAGGCAGCTGAAAAACTGAGAGTTTCTGCCAGACTTGGGGGTCTGGAGGTAGGTGAGGTAGAAATCGGAGTTCAGGGTCTGCTAAGGAGGAGAGCTCTGTTAATTATTCAGGAATTGGGTTGGGAGCCCAGAGGGAGTGAGGGTGAGCTGAAAATAGACCAGCCTCTCAGCTGCGGAGCCAGCTTTGAATCTCCTCACCCTCTGGAGGATCCTGGAGATTTGGAATTGTTAGTGACCCATTCCAGTTGCCTGCCTGGGGCAAAAGTAAATCTCCAGAAGACAAAAGCCTAGTTCAGAGCCTCAAATAATTTTTTTAAAATGATGTGCAGAACCCAATCAGATAGAGCCAAACATATGAGGAGATGAGACATACAGAAAAGAAAGAAAAATAGCAGGTAATAGAAAGAGACTCACAGAGGATTCAGCAATGGAGCAACCAGACACAGAAGTTAATGTGTATATGTATAATATGTGCAAAAAACTAAAATAACAAGCTGAAATATTTGACAGACGATGTGAAACAAAAGCAAAAAATGAAACAAAATGCTCCCCACTCCCAGGAATTCTATAACAAAAAAATACAAATACTAAAATAGAGAACTAAAAGAGAGAAAAAAGAATAAAACAAAGAGAGAGAGAAAAAAAAACCCCAAAAAGAAAAAACTAAAATGGAGAACTAAATGGATGGGTTTGACAGAAGACGAGACACTGTTGAACAGAGAATTAGTGAAATGAAAGATAGATTAAAAGAAAACATGACCAAAGCACAGAGAAACAAAATGATGTAAAAAGGAAAAAAGTATAGGAGATATATCTGTCTCTCATCTGGCAACTTTAGAATACACTATTTTTATGTGCACATGAAATATTTACCAAAAACTGAGCAGGTACTGAGCTGTAAGGCCATCTCAGCAAACTTTAAAGGAGTGAATCACACTATCTTCTCTGCCCACAGTAAAAATTAAGTAGAAGTCAGTAACTGACAGATAACTCTAACATTTCTGTATTTTTGGAAATGAAGCAATACAAAACTAAATACCTCATGGGTCACAGAGGAAATCACATGGAAATTAGTGTGGACAGATGTGATACTGAGTAACAGAAGTCAGCCACAGAGAGCACACTCTGGGTTGCATGTTCGTGTCCATTTCTTGTCTGGCAAACCAGCTTTTGGAATTAGAATGCAGGAAGCTGAGTCTCTCGGGAAGGAGTGAGGGAAGGACTGCAGCACGAGGGGTGTTTTTGGGTGCTGGGGACGTCACATGTTGTCAGCACTGTCTTGGACAACACTC
>NW_007732938.1:3643-4246 GCF_000696425.1 Galeopterus variegatus | reverse complement strand
GAGGGGTGTTTTTGGGTGCTGGGGACGTCACATGTTGTCAGCACTGTCTTGGACAACACTCCCCTGTCTTGGCTCAGTGACTGTTACATGGCTATGTTCATCTTGTACAAATTCAGTGGGCTGTAGAGCTAAGAAAATTCTAGAACATTAAAAATGTGCTCTCTATACTTCCATGGTGTGCCTGCCACACTCCCTAGTGCACTTTCTGCTTTTCTTCGCTTTTATCCCCATTATTTTCTAACATAACTAGCTCCGTTGGTTGAAATTCGGTCCTGTGGAGGTCAGGCTCTGTCATGGTTACCCATACTCAGTACAGGGCCTGGAACATACAAGTTATTCCCAAATGTGCAGGTAAGTAAATGCATAAAATGCAGTAATGAAAAATACAAAAGTTATCTTAAAGTTTATATTATATGACAGGAAAAAAACCTCTAAGTAGTAAAAAGTTAAGACTTCTGGTCTAAAAAATTAAAAAAGAATATCAAAACAGTTTAAAATTCACATCTTCCCAGATAAAAGAGCAAATTTAAAAAAGACTGAATTGGGGCCGGCCCGGTGGCGCACTGCTACAGTGCGCTGCTTGGGAGCGCGGCGACGCTCCCG
>NW_007732938.1:0-3465 GCF_000696425.1 Galeopterus variegatus | reverse complement strand
GCTCACTGGCTGAGCGAGGTGTGGGTGCAACACGGAGGGTTGCGATCCCGTTGCTGGTCCCAGTCTGGTACTGGCGCGACACTGAGGGTTGCGATCCATTGCCGGACACGAAAAAAGACAAAAAGGGAAAAAAAAAAAAAAGACTGAATTGGCAGTTATGAGTGCCTGTGGGCTCGGAGGTGCTGTCAATAGTCCCGTTGCTGCGAGAGCACGAGAGGGTGTGCAGTCCTCTCGGTGTGACCGGCAGTGCTGGAGGGAGAGCAGGGGACAGCGGGACACAGTGGAGGAAGCCTGGAGAGGAGCCGACGTCTCTGTGAGGCTGAGCACAATGAGCAGCAAGCTCGCTCATGCAGGGCAAGCAAGACCCTGTGGCTGGAGCTGAGGCCTGAGGGACAGAGTCGGGAGTGGCTCTGGAGGGTCCCCGTGGGTGAGGCTGTGGGAAACCCAGAAGCAGCTCCAGCCCCAGGGTGAGCTCCCGGTGTTGTCCCCTCGCCCCCTGCTCTCTGTCTTCAATCAACATCAAGCTCCAGGTCTATTCTCTCTTCTTGCTCCCAGGACTTGAAACTTTGGTCTGTTTTTGGTTAAAGGACTTACCTTCTCCCCAGACTGACACTCACCTTCCCCAGATGGTCCAATGCAGGAAACCCTGTGGGGGACCTAAAGGCCACAAGACCTAACCAGTCCCTGCATCCCCAGCCGGCTTTCCCAGGAGCCCCCAGGAGCACACGCAGCACTGACCTAGATGCGCAGGCACGTTCCTGTTTCCTGGATGGCCGCTGTGGCCCTGGGCTGTGGCTCTAACCTCTAACCATGGCTTTTACTGCCAGCACTGGTGCTGACGCCAGGTTTTGGGTGTCCGGGCCTCTGACCGTGGTGCTGACCTCTGACTGGGGGGTGAGGCCTGTGTTGCTGAATCCTGCCTCCCAGCACTTTCTAAACTCACACCCAGCTCATGGCTCCCACCTCATGCGTGTGCTGTGGTTCCCTCTGCTCACGCCTGTGGCCTTAGCTCTTTGGGTGACTCTGACTGTCCAGCCTTCTGGCGCTGATGCCGCAGGGCTGACCCACGAAGCATAGGCCAGTGTGTCTTGTTCAGGAAGAGGTCACATCCTGCCTTGTCGGAGGGATTATGTCAGTGAGACAAGGGCACGTTAACTCAGGCTGACGTGGTGTGTGGGGAAACCAGTGTGCTCAGTGCTGCGAAGGGTTAATCTTCCCTCCCGACACACAGTCACGTGACAACTGTGGCTGCAAACTCCTTTCTCTGGGCCCACGCCTCTCCCACACCATGACTTTCAGGTGTGTCATTTGTGTGGTGTCCCCAGGGCTGGCTTCAGGAGCAGAAAGAGCAGGTGGGGAGACACAGGGAGATGTGGGGGACTGAAGAGGACAAGGCAGCCCTGCCCACAGCACGTTGAGGGACACTCCACACACCTGCTGCTGCTTAGGGTGTTAGCATCAGACACTCATTTGCTTGAATCCTAAGAAGCCTTTAATTTTTAAGAATTAGCATGCAAAATTGTCGTTCCCCCAGGAGACCAGCACTTTAGTGGAGATGAGCTGTCTGTTTGCGAGCAATACTGGAAACTGGCGGGTGACCCTGGGGACCAGGTGTGTGCAGGGGTTGGTGCCAGGGAGACGGGGTGGTCAGGGTTAGTGCCACCTTCCTTGCTGTCCCAGGGCAGTGTCCTCTGTGAGACCGTCCTAGCATCCCTGCACAAGGGATGTCTGTCTGTCTGCTCGGTTGTCTGTCTGCTGCTGGCCCGGCCCCACCCCCACACCACCCTCTGCGCCTGCCCATTGGCCGCCCCAATCGCAGGGCTCAGTGCCAGAATTCGAATCTCTGTCTCCGTTTGAATCTGGCGGACGTGGTGGTTGGTGACGAAGGACAACGGGCGGCCTCTGCGCGTGAGCCTGGGACGCCGGGCCTCCAGGGACGTGACCCACTGTGACATTCAAGGTCATCTAACTGTCCTTCCCTCAATGCTGTTATGCCTCCAAAATAGTATTTTTATGCTTTATCCGGCTTTTTCCTGGTCATTGTGCTGGGCATTTGGCTGTTGCAACATCTATATCCTGACGAGAAGCTGAAGGCACATTTGTGGTTTTTGCTTTTGTTTTTGTTTTCAAAAGATGACCTTAACCCTTGACTTGGTGTCATCAGCACCATGCTCTCCAAGTGAGCCATGGACCAGCCCTATATAGGGATCCGAACCCGTGGCCTTGGTGTCATCAGCACCACATTCTCCCAAGTGAGCCCTGGACCGGCCCCCACATTTGTTTTTGAACAGGTTTTACTGAGATATAATGTCCATGCCATACAACTTACCCATTTAAAGTGTGTGATTTGACGGATTTTAGCACACTCAGAGTTTTGTAATCATCATAGCAATTGTACAACACTTTCATTACTCCAAAACTAAATCCCTTGGCCATCATCCCCAATTATTCCATCCCCTCCAACCCTAGGCAACCATTAATATGCTTTAGTCTCCTACAAATCTCCTCATTTTGGACATTTAATAACAAGGATACCATACACTATGAGGTCCTTTGCGACTGGCCTCTTTCACTTAGCGTAATGTTTTCAAGGTTCACGTGAAGTTGTACCCTGTGTCAGCACCCCAATGCTTTTTATGACTGAATAATGCTTATTTACATGGATATCCCACATTTTGTTTCTTCATTCATCAGTTCATGGACACTTGGCTAGTTCCACCTTTGGACTGTTGTGAATAATGNTGCGACTGGCCTCTTTCACTTAGCGTAATGTTTTCAAGGTTCACGTGAAGTTGTACCCTGTGTCAGCACCCCAATGTTTTTTATGACTGAATAATGCTTATTTACATGGATATCCCACATTTTGTTTATTCATTCATCAGTTCATGGACACTTGGCTAGTTCCACCTTTGGACTGTTGTGAATAATGCTGTTCTGACCATTTATAGTCAAGGTTTCGTGTGGATGCATAGTTTTCTTTCTCTTGCCATATACCTAGAAGTGGAATTGCTGGATCATATGGTGACTCTACACTGAATCATTTGAGGAACTTTCAGGCCATTTCCAAAGTGGCTGCACCACTGTACAGTTTTCCCAGCCGTGTGTGAGGGTTTTAATTTCTCCATATCCTTACAACACTGTTTTTATGCATCTTTGTGACTATAGCCATGGTAGTGGGTGTGAAGTGATATCTCATTGTGGATTTGATTTGTGTTTCTCTGATGTCTACTGATGTCAAACATCTTTTTATGTGCTTATTGGTCATTTGTACATTTTCTTTAGAAAACTATGTATTCAGATTTTTTGCCAATTTAAAAAAATAGATATTTATCTTTTTATTATCAAGTTCTAATCTTTTTTTATATATTCTGGATACAAGCTGCTTCTAAGATATAAGATTGGGTCGGCCCGTGACTCACTCGGGAGAGTGCGGTGCTGATAACACCAAGGCCACGGGTTCAGATC
>NW_007732937.1:97750-121665 GCF_000696425.1 Galeopterus variegatus | reverse complement strand
TAACAACTACAATTCCTTGAAGTTGATACGACAAGCAAACAGAAAGGACATTGCTGGGTGGGAGGGAGGAGAGGGAGAAGGGAGGGAGGTTTTGGTAATGGGCCACAATAATCAACCACATTGTATATTGACAAAATAAAATTAAAAAAAATAAATTTAAATAAATAAATAAATAAGACAGAAAAAAAAAGAAACAAAGAGCTCAAACAACTATACAGTAAATAAAACCAAATAATCCAATTAAAAAATGGACAAAGGAGATGAATAGACATTTTGCAAAGGAAGACATACAAATGGTTAACAGGTACATGAGAAAATGCTCGGCATCACTAATCCTCAGAGAAATGCAAATCAAAAACATGCTGATATATCATCTCACCCCAGTAAGATTGGCTGTTATTAAAAAGACTGAGAATAACAAATGCTGGTGAGGATGCAGGAAAAGGGGAACTCCTCTACACTATTGGTGAGACTGTAAATTAGCACAACCATTGTGGAAGACAGTATGGAGGTTTCTCAAACAACTACAGATAGAACTACCATATCATCCAGCAATACCACTGCTTGGTATATACCCAAATGAATGGAAATCATCATGTTGAAGGGATACCTTCACTCCCATGTTCACTGCAGCTCTATTTACAGTAGCCAAAATATGGGACCAATCTAAGGTAAGTGTCCACTGATGGACGACTGGATAAGGAAAACGTAGTATCTATACACAATAGAACACTACTCAGCTATAAAAAAAAGAATGAAATTCTGCCATTTGTAGCATCTTGGATGCATCTGGAGAAAATTATGGTCAGTGAAATAAGCCAGACAAAGAAACAGAAATACCACATGTTCTCACTCATAACTGGCTGCTAGGAAGGAAGGGAGGAGGGAGTGTTACTTATAACAAAATACTTGGGACTGGGTAATTTATAAAGAAAATGAAATTTATGGCTTACAATTTCTGAGGCTGAGAAGTCCGAAGTCCATCTGGTGGTGGCGACAGTGATCCAGGGGTCTCACATTGCAAGATGGTGGCAGCAGAGAGAGCAGAGAGAAAGACAGACAGACTCTTGTCTTCTTTTAAAGCTCTCAGAACCACGCCCTTGACCACCATTTTTAATCCATTCACTCTTGCAGGGTCCTACAATCCAATCACCTCTTCAAGGCTCCACCTTTCAATTATGATGATAGGATTTCCCACCCTCTTAACAGTCACAGTGAAGGCTAAGTTTCTAATACATAAAACTTGGGAACACAGTTCAAGCTCCAATGAGTTCTGGGGGGACATAATTCAATCCATTACAGGGAGGGAGGGTGAAAGGAAGGAATGAAGGTAAGAAAGAAAGACCACAACAATACACTGAATTTTCAGAAGGAGAGAACAAACCTAAGGATACTAAAGATGGCAGGGAGGAAGGGAGGGTATCTGGGAAGTCATAGGTCGGGCAAAGGGCATAAAGAAATATCACAAATTTTAAGAATGATATGCTAATAATAAATTTAAAATATAAAAATATGTTAATATATATTTATTAATAAAAAACAGAAAAAATTATCAGGAGGAGAAAAATAACTGCTAGTCAGATACATATTACATCATACATTTATATGAGGAACATCTTAAAATTAAAAAGCATACTCTACTGCTGAATGAATAAATAAATTGTGGTACATTTGTACAATGTTAACAAAAAGAAATGTACTAGTGATATGTTCAACAACATGGAGACTCTTAAAAGCATTATGCCAAGTAAAGAAGACATAATAAGCTACATCTAATTCCCTTTATATGCCATTCTAGAAAAGGCAAAGTTACAGAGATATTAGTGAGGTTAGTGGTTGCTAAGGACTGGGGTAGGGAAATGGGTTTGGCTATAATGGGGCACAAAAGAACTCTGAGGAGTGATGGAGATACTCTATATCTCGATTTGTGTACATTTGTCAAAAATCATAATTGTGTACCAAAAATATGTTAATTTAACTATATGTAAATTATATCTCAATGAACTTGACTATAGTAAAACATTTGCTCATGGGAGAGTTTAATAACTTTTGTGGATGTTTCCATAAGATACATTTTTCTTAATAAATGATCTCATCAAATGAAATAAACTTTTTTTATAATTAAAACAATAGGGCCGGCCCGGTGGCGCATTGCTACAGTGTGCCGCTTGGGAGCATGGTGGCGCTCCCGCCGAGGGTTCGGATCCCACATACAAACTGGTTCCCGCTCACTGGCTGAGCGAGGTGCAGGTGCAGCACCGAGGTTTGCGATCCCGTTGCCGGTCCCGGTCCGGTACGGGCGCGACACTGAGGTTTGCGATCCGTTGCCGGACACGAAAAAAGACAAAAAGGAAAAAAACAAACAAACAAAAAAAAACAATAGCATCTTGAGCAAAACCATTTTTCTGTTAAATATACAATGTTAATTTTTTGAACTAAAAATAACAATTGGGAGGGGCGAAGGAAAAAGTATTGGCTTAAGTGAGCTAAATCTTCATCTTTTATAACAGAAAGTCAGAAGGAAATTTTTGTACTCTAGGTGATAAATCAAGAAATAGAATTAGAAGAATATCATTCAAAATTTTTATATTTTTCAAATATTAGAAACTCCAAAGCCTAAAATGGTTTAAAATGGTACATTGAGGGACCAGACTTAGAGATATAAAGATTGGGCAAAGAACTGTTGCTCTTTATTATAACCCCTTTATGTTATTCGATTGTTTTATCATATGCATGCATTTGGCAAACAATGTATTTTATTTAAAACATTATAGCATTTCATTGGCTGAGTTTAATCAGCTAGGCTGGATATCTTCTGTTTGTTCCTTCATGTCTGTTTTCCACTGCTTTCCTGATGGCTTTCTGCTTGAAGCTGATCTGTACAGCCTGTGTCAGTAGGATCTCTTACTCTCAAGCCAATGATGATATTAAAGGGAGGCAAGAGAGTGAGGGCAGCCAGCTCCCTCCAACATCAGGAGAGCTATGCTCCTCAGCTGTGTCACTGCTCCTCTGAGGGTGGCTTCAGGTGCATCTGGAGAGCTTTGCTCCTCAGCTGTGTCACTGCTCCTCTGAGGGTGGCTTCAGGTGCATCAGGAGAGCTATGCTCCTCAGCTGTGTCACTGCTCCTCTCAGGGTGGCTTGATCTATTCAACACTTTCTTTCCAAGTTATGATAACTTCTTCCTTTCCTCATTCCTTTGGGCCTAATGATTGCAACAATCCCCCGCTATTAGTTGCAGGGTGCAGCACAATCTTTTGTAGTTTCCACGTCTTTGAAATTAGTCACTTTACTAAATCTTTCTTGAATTATACTAATTTGAGTGCGCCATTGTTTCCAGCTGGGTCCTATCTCATGTACCAGCCAAAGTAACATTGTCAGAAAATGAGAAATGAAGAGGATAAAGTAAAGAATATTAAAAAGGGGTATAACAAGTAAGACAGAACTGAATTTTTGAATTAACAGGTATAATGATGGCTGTGGCATTGGTTTCATAATAAGGGTAGACAATGATTCATTTATTTATGTGGTGTGTGTCTTGTCTCAAACGATGCTTTCAGAAGTGACTACAAGAGAGCAGGGTCCATTGTGGACTCTAAGATATTCTCCTCCGTATAGGCAAATGTTATAATGTAATTGATCTTGTCTTTATAAATGTAGAAAGTGAGGCTCAGAGAGATCACAAAGCAAATCATTAGCAGAACCTGAATTCAAACTCAACTCTCTCAGACTCCAAAAACCATACAGTACACACTGCCATAGCTGCTTTGATCTATTTTACCATCATGAAGATGGAAGCGAATTTATGCTCATTTACCCAGAGCATTTCTAAATATTCAATGTTAATACAAACTCAAAACTGCATGTCTTAATATGCCATCTCATCCTCTGAACTGAGAAAGATTTACAAGCAGAAATGATTAAATGTTGAGTCACATTGGTGTGTTTTTACTTTATTCATGAAAGAAAAATTTACTCTAGAATTCCTTCTAGAACTACCATTCTGAACTTCCATGACTATTGTTAAGACTACTTGTATTGTGGAAGCCTCTGTACTAATGATTAATTATAGCACTTTCCATAACAATTTGTTCATATAAAGTAATCATGACTAAGCATACTACTTTTCCAAACTTTCTCCTTCTTCCCCCATTTTATTCTGTTTGTTTAAAAGGTCACAGTGAAATGGAAAGGGAAAATACAAAATTGTTATAGAAATTTCTTTTTTCTGTTTTTATTCATTTATTTTTTTATTGAGTAATAACTGTTTATACATATTTTTTGTGGTTCAGTGTTGATGTATGTTGATCAAATCAATATTATTAGCCAGCTCCCTCCAATATTATTAGCTATATTAGTTATTACTCAATATTTTTATTGAGTAATAACTGGTTATACATATTTTTTGTGGTTCAGTGTTGATGTATGTTGATCAAATCAATATTATTAGCATATGCATTACTATAAAATCATGCTTATTCTTTATGCCCCTTGTCCAATCTCTCCTCATCCCCCTCTAACTCCCCACTCCCACCTCTGATAACCCTAGATTTCTTCTCTCCTTCTGAAAGAGTAATGGTTACTCTGTTGATTTGTTGCCTAGATGATCTGTCCAGTGCTCAGAGAGGTGTGTTCAGGTCCCCCACTATTATCATAAAGCAGATGCTTTTTCTGTCACTCTGAAATGGGCTTTGTGAAGAGAGACATCCTCCTGTTTTCTTTGGTCTCTACTGGTGACTCTCCTTGGGTCAATGTTCTTCAGTGGCTGGTGAGCCACCTGCATGGTGGCTGTGGCATCTAGCCACTTTTGCAGCAGCTGTGGCTATTGTGATGGCTGTGGTGGGCCATCCACATGGAAGTGGTGTCTTTGGCGTGCTCCTTGACTGGTTGCAGGAGGAGGGGTCAGTCCCCAGCTCCATCAGTTTTTACATTCTAAGATGTTGTTGAGGAACAGTTGGGTGGGAGGGAGAGAAGGGAAGGGGGAATGAAATAGGGTGGGAGAAAGAGGAAGGAGGGGGTTGTGGTTGAGGCCCATGGCATCCCCCCTCATTCCTGCAGGGGAAATCAGGGGGCTTCCAGTGGTGGCTTTGTCATACTGGGCTGAATGTAGAAGTCAGCCAAAGTCCTCAGCCCCCAACTGCCCTGGCTTGGGAGCCCAGGGTGCTTCCTGTGGCAACTCAGTGTTCTTGCTGGGCTGGGTGTGGGTGTTGGGGGTGTGTGTCTGAGGCCCAAGGACCTCCCACTGCCCCAGCTTTGGAGCCTGGGGCACTCCCTGTGGCAGCTCTGTGGTCATCACTGGGCTAGTTGTGGGTATCAGGGAGTATGGCTGAGGTCCCCGGCCCTCCCCCTTCCATGGCTTGTGGGCCCAGGGGGCTTCTGGTCCTTCTAGGCTTTATAGGTGTTCTTTGGTGAAGTGAGACCTTTACTAGTTAATATCAGACTTAGTCTCTGGTCTGTGGGTATTTTGTTTTTACTTTCAGTTATGTATTGGATTATTTGCTGTTTCCACTTAAACTCTGTACTGGAACTAATTTGTTGTCCTTTGCTTACTTCTAAAATGAGGGAACTTCTTGTGGGGACCAGCACTTGAGGCTTGTGGTGGTAGAGCTAAATTGCTGCTGATTCCCTGGGGAAGGCTTTTCCTGAAGCTCATGTTTTAANCTTTACTAGTTAATATCAGACTTAGTCTCTGGTCTGTGGGTATTTTGTTTTTACTTTCAGTTATGTATTGGATTATTTGCTGTTTCCACTTAAACTCTGTACTGGAACTAATTTGTTGTCCTTTGCTTACTTCTAAAATGAGGGAACTTCCTGTGGGGACCAGCACTTGAGGCTTGTGGTAGAGCTAAATTGCTGCTGATTCCCTGGGGAAGGCTTTTCCTGAAGCTCATGTTTTAATGGATGACTTTGAAGGCATTTCCAGGTCTTGTGAGATCTGGTGCACCTGGGTTGTGTGGAAACTGGTCTGTACCTGAGTCATTTCAGCAAACTGCACCCCATGCAGATCAGCTGTCATTGCTGTGCCCCAGTTTTCCCCTGGTGGGCCTGTCTCCCCCACAGCCCACTCTCCAAATATTTCCCCTGGGACAGGCCATGTGCTGGTCCCTTGCGATGACTCACTGACCTCTTAGTGGATCCTTTTTTCGTTGTTGTGATCCCTCATTCTTATGTGCATCCATGGGAACTCTGTGGTCTTGCTGGCCTGATGGTCACTAAGGCTGTCTTCTTCCCTGCTGCCTCCAAGCAACTTCATAGGAGGGGCATGGCTGTGGCTTTTGTCAGCTCTTGCTTCGTATGCTCACCAGCTCCAGACTTGAAGTGGCCAGGATTTGAAATAGTAGAAGAAATCCTTTCTTTTTCTCATTGTGTTTTCTTCTGCTTTCATGCACTCCGTGGGTCTTTCTTCCTTTTCCCCTAACCTCTAGCAGCCCCAGCTTGGCTGTCATTCCTTTTTAATAGTTGTAAGTTGGTTGATTTGTGGGAGAGAGTGATGCTGGGGACCATCTATTCTGCCATCTTGACCAGAAGCCAGGAATTTCTTAAGACATAACCAAATGAGACTTTTTTTTTTTTTTGTCCTTTTTGAGACCGGCCACACCATGCTCAGCCAGTGAGCGCTGTGAGCACAACGGTCATCCCTATATAGGATCCGAACCTGCGGTGGGAGCGCTGCTGCACTCCCAGCACCGCACTCTACCAAGTGCGCCACGGGCTCGGCCCCAAATGAGATTTCTGAACAACTTCTTCAGAGTTTCAAAGAGCCTGTGTATATTCTTACTGGTCTATTTCCCCTTTAACTCAGCTGAGAGGATTATCTAGATGTTACTCTAGGAAACCCAAGGTATTCACAGAATTGTGTGTGTTCATGGTTAACAACCATGGAAAGAAAACAATGGTGTCTACCTAGAGAAAAATTTAACATTATGCTAATGAAGCTAAAGTTTCAGGGATCCTCACTTGCAGGGTCTCCTTCTAAGATCCTACACCTTAATTTGTAATTTTATATATTTTTTCTTAAGGAGAGTTCCCCAAACTATATTCAAAATATATATTTTGTAAGATTGTAATATATGTATATCTAAAAATCTGGATTACCTGAGTCTACTTTCTGTGACTTATTCTAATAAGATCATATAGGTATAGACTCATTCTATCATGTCAGGTGTAGATACAAGTTTTAGCTTCAGTGAAGAGATAGTACAAATGGATAACCAACACTAAAAGTGTGTGTAAAACTGCTTTCTTTCTTTAATAAAACATGTGAAAGAAAAATAAAAGCTTCCCCTCTGCAGTCTTAGAGATTAAATATGAGAGGTTAAATGTAAAAGTAACTGACCTGTAGTCTGTGATTAAGCATACAACCTCTGTGCAGAGTGAGTGCCTTTATTCATTATGCCTGTCAAGTTTTACTTGTCATTATTATGTAACAATTACACATTCTATTAAATGGGGGATTCCCTTCCCCATTTCAACCCACACACAATTATACATATATTATACATCTGGCATTTAATAATGAGTAATATTTTGGGTAAAACTTTTTTGTATTAATTACCTACACTGAATATCCTGAATATCTACAGCTTCTTTAGCAATAATATTCAATAACTTATAACAATATTTTAACTCAATATAAAATTCATTTTCTAAATGTAAAATATAAAAAAATTAAATTTGAGTGGGCATATTTTGAGTGTTTAAATATATATATATACACACACGCACATGCACTCTCATTCACACACAAATTATATAATTACCCAAATTTTCTGAAATTGAGAGAAAATGTAAAAAATACAGAACCCAGTAGTATTTTCAAGTGGTGCTGTTTTATAGAATATATGCTATAAAATATTTATGATCTTTTTATCTGTTAGATGTCCAACCATAAGTACAACTGTTGCAGTTAATAAAATACAATATTAGCCAAATAATTGCTGACAGAAAATAAAATTGTGACAAATTTTTGTGCACATAAACCTGACAATCATCTTTATATTTTAAAGCATTGTTAATTCTGGCTAAAAAAAAAGAAAAACACATTCAGCATTCAGCATGCACTATAAGATAATGATGTCATGACATACAAAAGATAAAGGAGCCATAAGTAAACAAAATTTCAGTTTCCTTAGAAGAGATGAAATATATTAGAATAAGTATCCTGAGGAACTTAAAATATACAATTCAGTAAAAGAAGAAAAAAATTGAACAAAACAAATAAGTACAAGGCAACTACTTGTGTGACTACATGGCACTTTTATTTGTTAGGATTCACTTGGCTTTAAATAACAGAAATCAAACTTATCTTGGAGAAAATGGGAATCTGGCTCACAAACCAGAAGAAGTCTCACTGGCCATAAGATGAGAGGTTCTGGTTTCTCATGACTCTTCTTTGTATGAGTTAGCCTTATGCTCCCAGATTAGTGTTTCCATGAGGCTGTCTGAAAGAAGCAATAAGCTCACATCTTCTCAGCCTCAGGACCCCAGCTCAAATTTGCAAATTGTCTGGGAAGAACTCTGGCCAACCTGGTCATTGCTCATCCTTGAAATGACAGTGGACAGGAGTAGAGTGCTATAATTGGCATATATGGGGCTGGGTCTCCACTCCCAACATTAATTACTGTGTGCAAAGAGGGTATTTCACATAAAAAATAGCTGTTCCATTTTCAATCACATGGCTACAGGGACAAAAAGAGCAGTGTTTTTAGAAAGGTATCTCTCATTTCTAATTAAATTCTTTGGTTTTTTTTGAAAACATTAAGAAAATCTAAATATATTAATTATAGAATTTTAAATAAGTGGGAATCTAAAATTTTACTGAATCATATTATATGATTGATGCCACAAGAGTGATTAGTAGCAACACTTGGGACTAGAACCCAATTTCCTGGAATCACGGGACCTTGACTCTTCTGTGACATTAGGCTGCTAAACCAGAATCTCAAAATCTGACCACGTAGAGAGTTAAGGAGCTGCAGATAAAGGTATAGCAAAGAGAGGAAGGGAATGAAGTCTTGCTTGCAGATAGTGCCACTAGTAATACAGAGGGATAAGAAGGATTTTTGTGGATGGGTTTTTTTAAAAAAAGAATTTTGAAGCTCACTTATGTCAGAAAAATTTAATGTAAATATAATTTTTAAATGTTTTGCCCCCTTAACATCTAAGTGATTTATGTAAATGGATGCCTTAGTTCAGCATTTCTCTGTTTATCAGAAGAGCCAACATGTACCTTCTACTTGTGACCTAAAACTGGGATCAATTAACTTCTGAAGTAAATGCTATTGGAAGAAAATAATACACGGGTCTCTAAGGACAAATAGTTCTCTCAAAACATATTATGTTTAACATCCGTGATTTCCTCCCTCAATTTTACGTGTTCTTATTTAACTAGCAGTGATTTCCTTTAGGTCTCAAGGAAGTTAGTTACCACACCTTCCTATCAGGGAGGTGATTTAAGGGACACATTCAGTTTTTGAACTGAATTCATGCTTCTGAATGCTTTGGGCAGTAAGAGAGCACCAGATTAATGTAGGAATTTGGAGTCCTAATTGTTGGGGCGTTTTGGGGGCCTGAGGCCATGTGTCTATGATAAGAAAACAGTATGTATAATCAGACTGGTTCCCTCATTAACCCTAAGCATACCAGGTGTATTCATCTCTTTGTAGTTCTTTTTTTAATCAAAATGCATTTTTTATTTTCAATTTTTTAATTAAAACATATTGATTGTACATATTTATGGGACATGGAAATATATTTCAATATGTGTATACAATGTGTGTTGATCTATTCAGGGTAATTAGCCTATTCATCACTGCAAAACTTAATCATTTCTTTGTGATGTGCGCATTTGATCTTCTCTCTTACATGCAGTAAAACATTATTTATCATAGATTTCTGGGTCGACTATACACAAATAGGGCTTATTTTTCCTATCTCACTGTTCCTACGTGTTCATTAATCAGCCTTTCACTATCCCTCCTCCCCTCTCTCCTTTCCTGCCTCTAGTAACCACAGTTCCTCTCCCTTCTTTTAACAGTTCAACTTAGTACTATTATTTATTTTGTTTGCTTGCTTGCTTGTTTTGTTTTGTACTCTTTTTTTTTAGCTCCCACATATAAGTGAGAACATGTTGTTATTTTTCTTTCTGTGTCTGGCTTAAGTAGTTTGTTTCTGTTTGGACCCCGTTTTGAATCTTTTAAAACTTATCCTGTCTATCCTTTGAATTTCCCATACGATTTATTTCTTTCCAAGCATTGTAGCCCACACTCAAGTATTGATGTAGATAGATTCAAGCGTTCACCATGTCTCCTTTGGTATTATGTTTGTTTGTTGTAGATGCTGAACTAAAACCATTTCATTGATCCATTGACTTGTTGACTCATTCATTCTGTAAATATTTGGTTAGTACCCGTTGTGTTCTAGGCATTGGTCTGCATGATGGAGATAGATTGCAGTTATTTATATCTACCATAGCGACTCATAGACAGTCACTAAACACCTCCTGAATGAATGAATGATTAAATTAATAAGTGCAATAGTCTCCCTTGTCCTTGGTTTCACTCTCTGTGGTTTCAGTTCTGTGGTCAACCATGGTCTAAAAATATTAAATGAAAAATTCCAGAAATAAACAATTCATAAGTTTTAAATTGCTTGCCCTTCTGAGTAGTGGGATGAAATCTCATGTCATCCTGCTCTGTCTGTTATGCAGAAGACGTGAATCATCCCTTTGTCCAGCATGTTGTCTTGGCTACTGCCCATTAGTCACTGCTATGGGTTAAATGTGCCACCCAAAATTTCATGCACTAGAAATTTGATTCTCATTGTAACAGTGAGTGTTAAGAGGGTGGGAAATCTGATTATGATATTTGAATGGTGGGGCCTTTGTGAGGTGGTTGGATTTTGAGAACTGTGCCCTCATGAATGGGTTAATCCGTTCATGAAGTAATGGGTTGATGGTAATGACTTATTATGTGTGGGCTGGTGGCTTTATAAGGACACATGGGAGAGCACTCACCATTCTCACCATGGGGTACCTTGTGTTGCCACGGGACCCTGCAGAGTTCCCACCCAGAAGAAGGCCCTTACCAGATACACCTCCTGGACAATGGAATTCTAAGCCCCCAACACTGTAAAAAGTAAATTCTGTTTCTTTTTACATTACCCAGTTTCAAGTATTCAGCGATAAAGCAACAGAAATGGACCAATACAGTCACTGAGCAGCCCTCTCAGGTATCAGACCCACTGTCCCAGTATCACAGTACTTGTGTTTAAGTAACTTTTACTTTACAAAACAATAGCCTCAAGCAACAGAGTAGTGATGCTGGCAATTTGAATACACCAAACACAAGCCATAAAGTGTTTCCTAAGTCAAGTGAAAAGGTGAAAGTTCTCAACTTAATAAGAAAAGGAAAAAAGATATATGCTGAAATTACTAAGATCTCCGGTAAGAATGGATCTTCTACATGTGAAATTGTGAAGAAGGAAAAGAAATTTGTGCTAGTTTGCTGTCATGCCTCAAACTGCCCAGCAAAATTTACATGACAAAAGTCATGGATGGGTACAGTGTGTGATAAGTGCTTAGTTATGATGGAAAGGGTATTAGATTTGTGGGTGGAAGACCTGACCAGAAATGTGTTCCCACTGACAGCAATCAGGTTTGATACTGTATGCAATTTCAGGCATTTGCTGGGGGTCTTGGAACTTACCCACCACGAATAGGGGGGGACTATTGTAAGTAAATGAGAAAGGGCATAAATGTAGAAATAGAACCCACTGTGATATGGGAATAGAATATTGTTTATGAATCCAAAGCAAATAGAAAATCCACAAACTGTGTTATAAAATTCTAATAGAAAGAGTTAACACCAACACATGGCACCAATGCAAGGTATATTATGAGAAAACTCAGGGCCAGAAATAGTGCTTTATTTTATGAGCTCTGGAAACAGTTCCTTTTACTAGAAGGAAATAGTGTTTTAATTCCATAAAAATATTTGAAAACTTTCGAATCTTGCCTCCACAAACCATATATTTGGAATAGAGAAGATAAAGTACTACCCTTCACTCTTATCAAACAAATGTATGCATGTAATGCTGTGAATCTTTTCATTTCTGTGAAGTAAACTCTGCTTAACAATTGCTGAGAGCCCTTTGTTTATAGAGATTCTCTGTTGCGTTCTTTCCTAAAATAAGGAATTCTTCTGTAATATAAATTTCCTAAATCTTATCCATATTTCTGAATCTTAGCAATTCTGTGCTAACAGTGTTAGTAGCAGCAATGCACAAGGCTCTTTGGCAGCCACAGTGAGGACTGCAATCAGCATAGCAGACTTGCATTTTCTTGTAATCATGGCCCCATGCAACGGCTCTGAGTATAACTTCTAGAGTTCGATTGTTTTGGCCTAAATCCCGGGCTCAACACTTGCAAAATTTGGTCTAGAGGAAGTTTTTTTGTTTTTGTTTTTGTTTTCCTATTTGTGTCTCAATTTCCAATTCTATATAATAGGAAAAGTAATTGTACCTGACTGTTGTAGATCATACAATAACTCAGATGTGCTACTATGTGGATCTTGTGCAAACCATTAACAAGGGATCTGAAAATAAAACAGCCAGCTGCAAAGTTTGAAGAACCTAAGAGAGTACAAGCAGATTGTTGTCTTATCCAATAGAATACTTTTGGAGGAGGAAGTGTAATGTATTGGACATTAATAAATCCATAGGTGAATGGCTCTGAAAGTTGTACTTTAAAAGTTAGCTATTGGTAGGATAATGCTAGCTACTCTCACCAAAAAACCGTAAACAAGATACATTCATTTTTTTGTTCTTACAAAATGATCCAAGGCATGTGTTACTTGGAGGCAGGAACAGCTCTCTTCCATGCTGTCACACACAGACTCTCATGATGGAAGTTCTGATGAAGTACCCAAGGACATTATGGTTATCTCATTCCAGTGAGCTGGGATAAAGATTTTGGAATATTTTCATTGGCTGGGCCTGGAAATAGCACAGTTACCTCTGCTCTGTCACATAGACACACCATCATGGAATGGAGGCTGAAAAACACTGTCTAATGTTGTGCCCTCAAAGAAGATAATATAGTTTTTTAGTTGTTGTTCAAGGTATCCAGAAGATGCTCAGTTCTGTTGATCAGGACCAGCTGTGTGTTCACACTAGTGAAGCAAGTACTTTATAACCATAATAAACACCCATTCTGAAAGGGATGAATGGGAAACTCATGGCAGGCACTCTCATAGAACAGTGATGAAATCCTTCTTGAAAGGCATTTTAAGACTTCTCTACATTGGTAGTGGAGGAAATTTCATGATTAGGTCTTGGGCCTGTGTTCTGGAAGGAATATATATTTTCTTCACAGACACCTTTGAATTGAGAATTGGGGAGTGTTGTTATCCTGGAGATCTACATAGCTTTTAAAACCCAATTTTTAAAACAGCTTTATTGAGGTACAATTGATATACAAAAAAACTGCATTTATTTAAAAATTTTTTTAATTGACAAATGTATCTATTTATCATGCATAACAAGGTATTTTGAAATATGTGTACATTGTGGAATGGCTAAATTGAGCTAAATAAAATAAGCCATTACTTCACATACTTATCTGCATGTGTAATATATACAATTTGATGAATTTGGATATACGCAAATACCCATGATACCATCACCACAATCAAGCATTAAACATACCCGTCACCTCCAAAAGTTTACTTGTGTCCCTTTGTGATTTTTTGTTTGTCTTGTTTGTTTGTTTGTTTAGTGGTAAGAGCACTCAACAAGAGATCTACCCTCTTAACAAATCTTTAGGTGCACAATACCATATTTTAACTATAGACCTTATATTGTATAGATCTCTAAAACTTATTTATCTTGCATAACTGAAACTTTATACTCACTGAATGACAGCTTCTCATTTCTACCTCCCCCCAGCCTCTGGCAACCACCATTCTATTTTCTGTTTCTCTGAGTTTGACTATCTTGATGCCTCATATAGGTGGGATCATGTAGTATTTGACCTTCTGTGACTGGCTTTCACTTAGCACAGTGTCCTCCAAGTCCATCCATTTGTCACAAATGGTAGGATTTCCTTCCTTTTAAGGGCCGAATAGCATTCCATTGTATGTACATACCACATTTTCTTTATCCGTTTATCTGTTGATGAATATTTGGGTTGCTTTTATATTTTTGCTATTGTGAATAATGCGGCAATGAACATGGGAGTACAGATATATCTGCAAAATACTCATTTCAATTATTTGGGATAGATACCCAGAACTGAGATTGATGGATTGTATGACAGACATATAGATCAATAGAAAAGAACGGAGTTGAGAAATAAACCCCCACATACACAGTTTACTGATATTTGACAAGAGTGCCAAGAGTAAACAATGAGAAGGGACAGTCTCTTCGACAAATGAGGCTGGGAGAACTGGATAGCCACACACAAAACTATGAAACTGGACCTCTATCTTACACTGTACACAAAAATCAACTCAAAATGGATTAAAGATATAAATATAAGATCTGAAACTGTGAAAGTCCTAGAAAAAATGCAGAGAAAACCCTTCCGGACATTGTTCTTGGCAATAATTTCTTTAATGGGAATGTAAAATGATACAGCCTCTGCAGAAAACAGTATGAAGAGGTTCCTCAAAAATCAAAGCCCAATTCCTGATCATACACAGTTGGGAGCTAAAGAGTTGTTTTACATTTAGTCTTTTAAATTCTTACTTGTATGTTTTTGGCTACGCTCATAGTTTTGTAGCAATAGAATTCCCTCAAAAAACTTATTGGGTTTCTCATCTATTTCTTTCCAGTTTAGTGCTAGTAACCATGTCCGAGGTCCTTTTTTAGGGCTTACTTCTGAAGCTTGCTGTATTTTTTGCTTCTTTGATTCCATGTTTATTTCTTTCAACAAAGCAGTAGCTGCCATCTGAACAAGAGGTTTTGTTCAGCAGCAACCTCCTTAACCTTATTTTCTATTGCAGGGCTGAGTTCCTCACATAGCTGAGAATGTGATCAAAGCTTTTTTAAATTCTATCTCTTATGTTGGCGGATTTGAAGAGTTGGCTTCCCCAACACTTGCAAGACCCTTAATGTCTGCCTGCAAACCAGCCAGTTTTTTCCCAAGCTCATTTATTTCTTATGGTACTTAAGCAAATACATCAGGTAACAGCTAGTTCAAACGAATCCTGGCTTTTTTCCAACCTCTTATGCCTGAGCAGTTTTGGGTCTCTGTGATCTTTCTTCAAAATTTTTGTAAGCAGCAGTTTTAACAAAATTTTAGCATCCTCTGTTTCTCAATTGCCTGCTACTACCATTTTCAAATATAGTCATGAGTAGCTTAAAAACAGGGATATGTTCTAAAAAATCTCATTAGAAGATTCTGCTTACACAAACCTATATGGTATAGCCTACTACACACCAAGGCTATATGGTATAGCCATTATAATCTTATGGGGCCAGCAACATATATGCAGTCTGTTGTCACCTGAAGGCCTGTCATGAGGTGCACGGCTGCAGTGGACTTCAAGAACACAGTTCTCCTCGCCACTCCAGTCCCTCAGAAGGAAGGAAGGACATGGAGACACTGAAGGATATTTTTCAAGACAGTGCTGGGGACATTTCACTTCAGCCCACATTCCTCTGTATAATATGCAGGCACATGCCTGGACCTCACTGCAGCAGAGGCTGGAAAATGTAATCTAGTGTGTGCCCAGGAAGAAGAGAAATGGATTGTAGTGGGTACACAGTAGTCTCTGTCACAGCTTCTCTTGGACTTTCATGAGACATATGTACACTTATTTTTTTCCCCTCAGACTATACCAGACCTGTTATTTTTTACTGAGATTCTGTTTAAAAAATTTTCAGGTAATTTCCTATTTTGACTTGTATAAGTAAGAATTTCCCACTGTTTTTTAATACAAATTTTACATGGGAAAACAAATGTATTTTAAAAAACTGAATTAGGAGATAAAAGTTTGAAGAAAACATATGGAACAAGATGTCTATCACACTTTACTATAGGAGAAATGAAAATCTACCACTTTTTAACAGATATCATGTGTCTTTTAATAAAATATTGTTGAATCACATATGATAATTACACATTGTCTGAAATTAATTATGTATTCTATTGGAATCAAAATGTTCCAAGAAATATTTAATTTGGATTAGTATACTTGAAACTTTCTGAATAGAAGGAGAAAATTTCCAAAACATTACACTGTAGTCGAGGTATACAGAGAAAAAAAATAGACAATGCAAGACCACAGTAGACTTTAACTTTAAGAATTCATAGACTATGTCTTTCTTTACCTCTGAATCTGCAGCATTAGATGATGTCTGTGCAAGTAGTAGGTCTTCAATACATGTTTGATGAACCAGTGAATAAAAGAATGATGCATGAGACAGAAGAGTGGCCACTCTAAAGGGCTGTGAAATCTCCAGTTTTCCTAGCAAAATCACTAAGGAGTGCAAGTCTTTAAAATTTATGGGAAATATATAGATATATTTCCAAATAGTAAAGGTCATTTCTGCAATTATGTAGTAAGGGCTAAGCATAAATTAATTTTTAATACTAGAAAGATTCATATCAATCAAACAGTCATATTATTAGTTGATTTTTATATTTGAATTTTGCTGATTACTAACCCTATTTAGGAAGTATTAGAAAGTTGTCTGAAGACTTGAATAACATAACCATTTTTAAAGCAAAATGGGAAATATGACAAAAGATGAAATTATATTAACAGTTTACATTTAAGATTATTATGAAGTGAAAAGTCTATATACAGGTAAAATATTAGAAATATGAACTATAGCAATCAGATGACATTTTCCACTAGCAAGAACTTATTAGCATAAATACCTCTAAGGCAAAGTTTGATGGTTCTTTTGATTAATGGGTACAGAAGAGAGTGAATATAATATCAATGCTCTAAAAATAATTTGATAGTTGACATTATGAAGTCATATTTATTCATTTTTTTCAAATTGGTCTGGATATAAATCTTGTTAGAGAAAAGTCAAATAAAAACAGGATTATTAGACAAGTTGTGGAGGGAGAGAATGAAGCAGTAAAGTTAGTATTTTACAGATAAGTTAAAGAAAAAAGTGTGAATTTTTTCCAAGTGTTTTCAATTATATTGAGGGTCGATGTTATTAAAAACATTACTGAAGAGATGAAGAATATAAAGAGATTACAACAGGCAAAATCTTAGTATTTATGGAATAAAATTGTCAGAAATATTTCCATTATCACTAACACAGTAATTCAATGCTAGCACAGTATTTCTAGTGAGAAAATATTTCTATCAGTGGATTACCAACCACACGACAGCCAATACACTTAATACTGGGGCTAACTCAGTCGATAAGGAGACAAGGAGCTAATATCGTGGTGCTAAAAGTATAGTGCATTTTCCTCTAGTCTAAGTAATTGAACTTTTCTCGATGTTGAAGAGTAGCATTAGGAAACTGATCTCTCCTCTGACTTACATTACGTGTAGGTGTAACTTCGTGCACCTGGACACATGTTCCTGATATAGCTGTTCATGTTCCCTCACTTCTAAATCATTTAGGTAGAATAGAATTATTCTTCTGGTTTTATAAATTAGTTTTTTTGAAAGTGTGAGTCAATGGCAGAGTAACAATTAAAATTAGGAGGAAAAGAGCAAGAATGTGGAGGTGATATGTGATGGGACCACACAGGAAAAGCTCAGTAAGTTAAGATTAAATCACTTTTTATAAATAGCACCACTTTTTACAAATAGCAAAACTATTTCACTGCCAATGAAAAGTATCAGAAATATTTTTCTGTACAGAATTTACTAGGAATAATGGGATAACCTTAAAAAGAGGAAAAGGAATCCAGTGACAGCTAAATTACATTGTACTGTGATGAAGAAAAGTACTGAGAATTTTTGTTGAAAAAAATCAATAACAGGTCTGGAAAAAATGAGACAGTGTGTCTCATAGATATAACTTTGAAAATAAAGTAGACAATCTAATTACTCTTTTCCTTTTCCAATTTCATTGTTTCTATGTTAGAGTGAAACACAAAGTGTAGACATCCAAGCCCCACTGCGCACTATTTGAAGAACTAGCCATACAGCTATTGATAAATGCTATATCTCTGTTAGAAAGAGTAGAAATCTTGACATCACCCCAGGGGTTTAATTTTAAAATGAATATAAATGGCTTTAAGTAGCTTTTATTGTTCTGTTTGTGTCAGCAGTGTGAGCCATAGGTCTCCCTATATTGCGCTGTAAATAAACAGTATGTCACCAGCATTGGACTCACTGTGATGGATGGTGTACCTTTCTCAACCCTCAATTGTCTTATTATTCAAGTTCTATTGGGTCATTAAACAAGCATTAGAAATGTGGATACTTGCTCTCCCTGGAAAAAAATTACTCACTTGGGACTCTTGGCTCCAGAATGACTCAGTAACTAAAGCTTCTTGCAAAATTATATAGGTACAACATTAATTTTACATTATATATATTAATGCCTTGATTTTATAGCGTGGGCTGTATAGCTAAGCATATAAAATGCCTCTTAGTTTTGTTTGTTATTTTACGCTTAAAGCCTATTGGTTTTGTACACAATGTTTGCATGCTGGCTAATGTCTATAGGGGAACGTGAACATTAGTATTTTCTGTTCACAATTCTCCTGTTAACTTTCGTAAGAGCCTCTGTCTGATCCATAGAATATTTCAGAAAAAAAATTGAGATTTGAATTTTATAGGTTCTGCCTTTCACACAAGGCTGCTAATCTCATCTAAAGAACAAACAGTTACTGTGAGAGCAGAAGTACACAAAGAAAGCAGAATTAATGTGTTTGCTTCCTGTTCATTTTCTTCTGTGGCTATGAGACTTGTTTTTTTGTCTTCAGCCATTCACGTATTTGTGTGTCCTTAGATGAAGATTAATGTCAGAGAAGTCAGAACTGAAAAGTTCATATGATACTTAGAGAATTTTTTGATGACTTTCACTTTATTTTAAAAGAAAAATAGATGGATGTTTTATATATTTTAATACATTCTGGTTCTTGCTGTCATACAGAATTATGAAATTCAGGGTAAGAAAATGCTGCAGTGACCGTCTGAATGAAGAAAAAATTCCACTAACTTTATGTAAACACTAACACAATCTTATACTACAGAAAATTTTTAAAAAATAATCTAGTCTCTGTTGCACATCACAGGGCAGGGACCAGCCTTCTAAGTTTCACATGAGCATTTCCAGCCTCCCACCCTTCCCACCACTGGCATTACTTGGAGGTTAGAGAGACTCTTTTCAGCACTCACAATCAATTAATAAATTGACCATTCAATACATATTTACTGAGCATTCTCTTTGTGTAAGATATTGGGACAAGCATTATGAGAGATGAAAAAAATAAGACATAATGACTACCCATGATAAATGAAATCTAGTCAGAAAAAAGCATAGTAATTAAATTAAAATGTAATGTATTAATGACAGCTCAATACTGACAGCATATGGATAATATCTTAGTGTAACAGTATGAGCATGTACTTTCAACATGATTCTTTGCCAACTTTCCGGTTTCCTTTACTAACTTCTATTAACTTCTATGATTTGAAACATGATGGAGGATATAGGAGATATCATACTACTTTCTAGAATAAGCAGAGACACGTAATCTACATTTTACACTCTTGTTTCTGCCTATCTTTGCCTGCAGGGTACCAAAGTATGCAACTTATAGAACTGGATCTCTAATGGACATTACACTCAGAAAATTTAATTTCCCTATACACCCAAACTGAATATTTAAAACTTTTCATATTGTTTGATCCTAAAAAGAAGGGAGGATTATTGTCCAGTTATCTTAGTATTTGTATAAGATATTTCTATCCCAAAGTTAATGAGTACTATGGGTTGAATGTGCCCCTCCACAGTTCATATGTTGGAAACTTGATCCCAATTGTAACAAGTGTTAAGAGGCAGAAAACCCGATTATGGTAGCTAAGAGGGGAAGCCTTTAAGAGGTGATTATGGGGAGTTCTGCTCAAGATGGTGGAATAGATGGTACCTAGTGTCACTCTCTCCCACAAATTGACCAGTATGCAACTACTAAAAAGCAATAACAGGAGGCCCGAGATCTGCACCAGAATAGGCAGGAGCCATGTGCTGTAGGACCCGAGTGCAGGCCAGTGCTGGCCACCCAAAGAGGCCTGAGAGCCACCAGGACCACACGCCCCAAGTCAACTGTGCTAGAAAAGGCAGGTACCATAGTACCTCCCAACCCAGGCCAATGCCTGCCACCCAGAGGGTCCTGAGAACCGCTGGGCCCACATGACCCGAGTCAGCTGCAGTGGAAGAGGCAGGCACCATGGGACCCCAGTTCAGGCCAGTAGCCGCTGCACAGAGAGGCCCAAGAGCAGGTGGGCCCACACACCCTTAATCAGCTGTGCCAGAACAGGCAGGTGCTACAGGACCTCCATCCCAGGCTAGTTCCCACCACCCAGAGTTAGCAGTCCCTTCAGGATCTAGGCCAGACATCAGGGTGGAACAAGTGGACCATGATACACTCTGCCACAATGACTAAACACCAAAGGAAAGATACCAGAAATATGAAAAATCAAGAAAGTACAACACCACCAAAAAAAAAAAAATAATAACCTCTCAAGCTCTAGATCCTATAGAACAGGAAGTCCTCGACATGACTGGCAAGGAATTTAGAGCAACAATTCTAAGGAAACTAAATGAGATACAAGACAACTCAGTTAATGAAATGAAAAAAAATATACAGGATCTGAAAGAAGAAATGTACAAAGAAATCAATGCCCTGACAAAGAATGTAGCAGAGCTCGTGAAGCTGAAGGATTCATCCAATGAAATATAAAACACAACAGAGAGTCTAACCAGCAGGATAGATCAAGCAGAAGGGAGAATTTCTGACCCTGAAAATAGGCTGTTTGGATTAACACAGGTGGACCATAAAAAAGAAAAAAGAATTGAAAAATTTGAAGAAAATCTAAGAGAGATAACACCCGAATATCTGAATAATGGGTATTCCAGAAGGGGAGGAAAAAAGAAAGGCATTGAAAACATATCAATAAAATAACAGCAGAAAACTTCCCAAGTATAGGGAAAGTCATAGATCTTCAGATTCAGGAGGCCCGAAGATCCCCAAACATATCCAACCCAAAATGGTCCTCTCCAAGACATGTTATAGTCAAACTGGCAAAACTCAAAGACAAAGAGAGAATCTTACAAGCTGCAAGAGAGAAGTGTCAAGTCACCTATATCAGAGGCCCAATCATATTAACATCAGACTTTTCATCACAAACCCTAAAAGCCAGAAAAGAATAGGATGATATATTCGAAATAATAAAGGACAAAAACTGCCAGCTGAGAATACTTTACCCAGCAAGGCTATCCTTCTGAAACGAAGGACAAATTGTATATTTCTCAGACAGACAAAAACTGTGGGAGTTCACTACCACACAACCAGCCTTAAAAGAAATTCTCAAGGAAGTACTGGGTTTGATACCTAAAAACAACCATCACTGCCATGAATACTCAAGAAAGAATAAAACCTACCAGTTTCTCAAGAAAGAAATAAACCAAAAATGCTAACAATAAAGAGAAAAAATAGTTTATCTACCTTCACAAGAAACCAACAAATACAAAAGACAAACAGAAAATCAGAAAAAAAGGAACAAAAGATACTTAAGGCATCTAAACAAAAACCAATAAAATGCTAGGAGTAAATCAACACCTTTCAATAATAACTCTAAATATAAAAGGATTAAATTCCCCACTCAAAAGACACAGACCGACTGACTGGATTAAAAAGATGGACCCAACAATTTGCTACCTTCAAGAGACTCACCTCACACGTAAAGACACATATAGACTAAGAGTGAAAGGATAGAAAAAAGGATAGAAACCATAAAAAAGAGATAAAGAAGGTCACTATATACTGATAAAAGGATCTATCCATCAAGAAGACACAACAATCATAAATATATATGTACCCAATGTCAGAGCAGGCAGATTTATAAAGCAAACACTACTAGACTAAAGAATGAGATAGATGCCAACACCATAACAGCAGGGAACATGAACACCCTATTTTCAACAATGGAAAGATCATCTAGGCAAAAAATCAATAGAGAAACACAAGATCTAAACAACACTTCAGACCAATTGTACTTGGCAGATATCTACAGAACATTCCATCCAACAACCTAAGAATATTCATTCTTCTCATTAGCACATGGAACATTCTCCAGGATAGACCACATATTAGGTCACAAAGAAAGACTCAACAAATTTTTTAAAAAATGGAATTATTCCATGTACTCCTTCCAGTCACAATGAATTAAAATTAGAAATCAGTAACAAAGAAACTCTGGAAACCATACAAATACATGGAAATTAAACAATATTCTACTTAATGTCATATGGGTCCATGAAGAAATTAAACAGGATATCAAAAAATGTCTTGAAACTAATGAAAACAATGACACATCATACCAAAACCTGTGGGATACTGCAAAGGTAGTACTAAAGGGGATATTTATCACATTAAATGCTTACTTCAGAAGAATGGAAAGATGGTAAATAAACAATCTAACACTTCACCTTAAAGATCTAGAAAAACAAGAACAATCCAAACCCAAGGTTAGTAGATGGAAATAAATAATTAAGATCAGAGCAGAACTAAATGAAATAGAAGCCTGAAAAACGATACAAAAGATCAATGAAACAAAAAGTTGATTTTTTGAAAAGATAAATAAAACTGACAAACCTTTAGCAAGACTAACTAAGAAGAGAGAAGACCCAAATAACAAAAGTTAGAAATGAAAAAGGTGATATTACAACTGACACCTCAGAAATACAAGGACTCATTAGAGACTCCTATAAATACCTATATGCCAACAAATTTGAAAATCAGGAGGAAATGGATAAATTTCCAGATGCATACAAACTACCAAAACAAAGCCAAGAAGATATAGAAAATATGAACAGACCAATAACAATAAAAGAGATTGAAGCTGTTACCAGAAGGCTCCCAACAAAGAAAAGCCCATTACTGGACGGGTTCACTGCAGAGTTCTATGAAACCTTCAAAGAGGAACTGATGCCAATTCTCTCAAACTATTCCAAAAGACTGAGACAGAGGCCATTCTCCCAAACTCATTCTATGAGGCAAACATCACTCTGATACCAAAACCAGACAAACATACATCAAAAATAGAAAACTACAGGCCAATATCCTTGATGAATATAGCTGCAAAATCCTCAATAAAATACTAGCTAACAGAATACAGCAACACATACAAAAATTATACACCATGATCAAGTGCAATTTATCCCAGGGATGCAAGGTTGGTTCAACATATGCAAATCAATAAATGAGATAAACCATATTAATAAAAGCAAAGACAAAAACCATATGATCATCTCTTTAGATGCCAAAAAAGCATTTAACAAAATTCAACACTCTTTCATGATAAAGACTCTCTACAAGTTAGGTATAGATGGAAAGTATCTCAACACAATTAAAGCCATATACGATAAGCTCACTGCCAATATCATCCTGAATGTTTTTCCTTTAATGACAGCAACTAGACAAGGATGCAAACTCTCACCACTCCTATTCAACATATTGTTGGAAGTACTAGTCAGAGCAATCAGAGAAGAGAAGGAAATAAAGGGCATCCAGATTGGAAAGGATGAAGTCAAGCTGTCCCTTTTTGCAGATGATATGATCCTATATATTGAACATCCTAAAGCTTCTATAAAAAAACTCCTAAAGTTGATAAACGATTTCAGCAAAGTTGCAGGATACAAAATCAACACACAAAAATCAGTAGCATTTCTGTACTCCACCAGTGAACATGTAGAAAAAGAAA
>NW_007732937.1:90065-96773 GCF_000696425.1 Galeopterus variegatus | reverse complement strand
AGCCACCCCCAAAATAAAATACTTAGGAATAAAGTTAACCAAGGATGTGAAAAATCTCTATGAAGAAAACTACAAACCACTGTTGTGAGAAATTAAAGAGGGCACAAGAAGATGGAAAGATATCCCATGCTCTTGGATCAGAAAAGAATTAACATTGTGAAAATGTCCATAATACCCAATGTGATCTACAGATTCAATGCAATCCCTATCAAAATTCTAACATTTTTCTCAGAAATGGAAAAAACTATCCAGACATTTATATAGAATAACAAAAGACCACGCATAGCCAAAGCAATCCTGAGCAAAATAAAAAAATTAAAAAAATAAAGCTGGAGGCATAACACTACCTGACTTTAAACTATATTACAAAGCTGTAATAACCAAAACAGCATGGTACTGGCATAAAAATAGGCACATGGATCAATGGAATAGAATAGAGAACCCAGAAATCAACTCATACACCTACAGGCATCTGATCTTTGACAAAGGCACCAAATCTACACACTGGGGAAGAGACTGCCTCTTCAGCAAATGGTGCTGTGAAAACTGGATATTCTTATGTGGTAGAATGAAACTAGACCCGTACCTCTCACCAAATACCAAAATTGACTCAAAATGGATTAAAGAATTAAATATACATCCTGAAACAATAAAAATCCTTAAAGAAAACATAGGTGAATCACTCCAGGAAGTAGGAGTGGGTACAGACTTCATGACTAGGACTCCAAAAGCACAGGCAACTAAAAGAAAAATAAAGAAATGGGAGTATATCAAACTTAAAAGCTTCTGCACAGCAAAAGAAACAACCAACACAGTGAAAAGACAACCAACAGAGTGGGAGAAAATATTTGCAAAATATACATCTGACAAAGGATTAATACCCAGAATATACAAGGAACTCAAAGAATTTTATAGCAGAAAAACAAGTAACCCAATTAAAAAATGGGCAAAGGGGCTGGATAGGCATTTCTCAAAGGAAGATATATGAATGGCCAACAGACAAATGAAAAATGCTCAACATCACTCAGCATCTGGGAAATACAAATCAAGACCACTTTGAGATACCATCTCACTCCAGTCAGGATGGCTAATGTCCGAAAGACTGAGAATGATAAATGCTGGAGAGGTTGCAGAGAAAAAGGAATTCTCATACACTGTTGGTGGGACTGAAAAATGGTGTAGTCTTTATGGAAAATGGTATGGATGCTCCTCAAACAATTACAGATAGATCTACCATATGACCCAGCTATTACACTGCTGGGAATATACCCAGAGGAATGGAAATCATCATGCTGAAGTGACACCTGTAATCCAATATTTACTGCAGCACTATTTATAATAGCCAAGATTTGGAAACAGCCCAAATGTCCATCATCAGATGAGTGGATATGGAAAATATGGTATATCTACATGATGGAATTCTATTCTGCTATAAGAAAGAATGAAATACTACCATTTGCAACAACATGGATGGACTTGGAGAAAATTATATTAAGTGAAACAAGTCAGGCACAGAAAGTGAAATACCACATGTTCTCACTTATTTGTGGGAGCTAAAAATAAATAAATAAATAAACAAACAAATAAATAAACAAACACACAAGCAAATAAAAGGGTGTGGGGGAAAAAGACACAACAATCACAGCAATTCCTTGAACTTTTTAAGACAAGTTAACAGACATGACGTGGGAGAGGGTGAGAGGAAGGGGGGAAGAGGAATGGGTAAAGGGTCACAAAAATCAACTACAATGTATACTGAGAAGTTAAAATTTAAAAAATCCCCCCCAAATAAAGAGGTGATTATGTTGTGAGGACTGTGCCTTCATGAATGGTCTGGCCCATTTGTGGAGTAATGGACCATTTGTTTAATAGGTTATTATGGGCGCAGACTGGTGGCTTTATAAGGAGAGCACATCAAAGCACTCTTGTCATTCTTACCGTGTAATACCCTGTGACTCCATGGGACTCTATACAGAACCCCCACTAAGAAGAAGGCCCTCTCCAGCTTTGCTGCCTGGACTTTGCAGTTCCCAGCCTCCAAAACTGTAAGAAATAAACATCTTTTCTTCAAATATTACTCAGTCTCAGGAATTCTGTTATAAGCAACAGAAAGCAGACATACATTGAGCTGCCACATGTTTTGAGTCAAAGTTATGAGAAAACATGTCTTCTCTGAGACTCAAATTTGAAAGTCATAATCCAGCAGATTAAATTGGAGATTCTTGTGTATTCTTTGAAATCAGTGTCCTTCTTTAGTGCCTATGTATAGGCCTATGAAAAGCATGTGAGTAAAGTGCTGCAAATTTTAGAAGCCTTTCATTAACGCAATAGGAAGGAACATTCCTAGTAAAACTTCTTATTTCTGGATAATTAGTAGATGCACTGTAATATCACCAAACTGGTTAGAATATAAGTCTATAAAATAAAGCTTAATGGGTAAGAATGGAGAGGTATTAGGGAAATTTCATGAGGCAAGAGGGTTCTTTTTTCCTTTGAGACTTGCCTTTATGGTTGTTGTTCTGAGGTTTTCCACTAAGTACACCAAGAAAGGAAGAGACATTATGAATCACAAAATTATATCTATCTAAATATGTATATATATTCACAAAAGTAAGAACAAATAGCAAAGATACACCATTTTCTTTTATTAATGTTCTTTGATGTAAAATTTTGATATGTAATGTGACATTTTATTTAAAAATTTGGAATAGATTTGAATACTGTACCTATATTTCTTTGAATATATACACATCCTGAATATATACATTTCTTTGTTAGGTATGAATACTTTGTTTTTAAAATTAATGCTTACAGTTAGCAAGCTTAATATGGCCCATCATATTTAAGAAGAAATCAGATTTAATTTAATGTATTCATTTTACTTCGAGGTTTTCCTTTACTTATGTTCTCAAATCTTTCTAGAAATAATTATTTTTATTAAAACATAATTGATTGTACATATCTGTGGGGTACAGTATTGAATGTCAATATAAATACTTGTGTGCAATATGTAGTTTATTCAATATTATGCAATGTTATTATTTTTTGTGGCTGTTTATTGNTTCACATCCTCATCAGCATTTGTTATTCTCTGTCTTTTTGAGACTAGCCAGTCTAACTGGGATGACATGATATCTCAGTGTGGTTTTAATTTACATTTCCTGGTTGCTGGGTGATGTTGAGCATTTTTTCATGTGTCTGTTGACCATTTGAGAAATGCCTATTCATCTCCTTTTCCCACTTTTTAAAAATCAACTCTAACAGTTGTTTTTGTAGAATCTTTAGGATCCTTTCTATATAGGATCATGTCACCTGCAAACAGGGACAATTTGACTTCATCTTTTCTCTTCTAGGTGCCCTGTATTTCTTTCTCTTGCCAGATTGCTCTGGCTAGTACTTTCAATACTATGTTAAATAGGGGTGGTGAAAGTGGGCATCCTTGTTCTTAAGGGGAAAGATTTCAGCTTTTCCCTATTCAAGATGATGTTGGTGGTGAGTTTGTCATATATGATTTCTATTGTGTTGAGATACTTTCCTTCTATAGCTAATTTGCTGGGAGTCTTTATCATAAAGGGATGTTGAATTTCATCAAATGCTTTTTATGTTGATTTAGATAATCATATGGATTTGGCCTTGATTTTGTTGATGTTGTGCCTCACATTTGTTGACTTGAATATGTTGAACCATCCTTCCATTCCTGGGATGAATCCCACTTGATTATGGTGTATAATTTGTTTGATGTGTTGCTGCATTCAGTTTGCTAATATTTTATTGAGGATTTTTACATCTATGTTTATCAAAGATATTGGCCTATAGTTTTCTTTTTTGTTGCATCTTTGCCTGGTTTTGGTATCAGGGTGATATTGGCTTCAAATGAGTTTGGGAGAGTGGCCTCTGTTTCAGTTGTTTGCAATAGTTTGAAGAGAATTGGTTTTAATTCATCCTTAATGTTTTGGTAGAATTCATCAGTAAAGCCATCCACGCCTGGGCTTTTCTTTGTTGGGAGACTGCTGATCACTGTATCAATCTCATTTCTTCTTATTGGTCTATTCAGGTTTTCTATGTCTTCTTGGCTCAGTCTTGGTCATTTGTATGTGTACATAAATTAAGCCAGATTTCCTCCAGATTTTCAAATTTGTTCGCGTATAGTTGTTTGTGGTAGTCTCTGATGATTCTTAATATTTCTGTGGTATTTGTTGTAATGTCTCCTCTTTCATTTCTAATTTTTGCTATTTGGGTCTTCTCTCTTTTTTTAGTTAGCCTAGTTAATGGTTTGTCTATTTTGTTTGTCTTCTCAAAAAAAGAATTTTTTCCACTGATCTTTTGTTATCATATGTGGGGTATCTATTTCATTTTGTTCTGCTCTGATTTTAATTATTTCTTTCTGTCTACTAGTTTTGGTATAGGATTGTTCTTGTTTTTCTGGTTCTTTGAGGTGTAGCATTAGGTTGTTTATTTGAAATCTTTCTATTCTTTTGATGTAAATAAACATTTACTGCAATAAATTTCCATCTTAGTACTGATTTTATAGTATCCCATAGTTTTTGGAATGATGTGCCTTAATTTTGGTTAGTTTCAATAAATATTTGATTTCTAATTTTATTTCTGGGAAATTTATTTTATTTAATGATCCCATAGATCATTTAGGAGCATTTTAAAACTTCCATGTGTTTGTATAGTTTCCACAGTTTTGCTTGTTATTGATTTCTAATTTTAATCTGTTGTGGTCTGAGAGGACACTTGAAATGATTTCAAATATTTTCGATTTGTTAAGACTTGATTTGTGACCAAATAGGTGGCCATATAGCAGGGCCCAAGAAGGTGGGTGGACCCACATATTGTCTGGGTAGTTGGGGTCATGTTGGTGAGTGGAGCTGCCCAGGCAGCTGGGCAGTTGGGGCTGCAAGTGTGGGTTGATGGCTGGGCCCACGTGGCCAGGTGGGGCTGTGCCAGCAGCCAGACAGTTGTGGTCAAGTGAGTAGCTGCACAGGTGGATGGAAGGCTGGAACCCTGCAGGTACTTGGCACAATATGGACAATTTGGGCTACCCTGTGGGCTGCACTGCACAGGCTGAACTACTGTGTGGGGAGAAGGGCCACAACTATGTGACTAGATAATGGCAAAGGCAACTGCAATGGTGGTGGGTGTGTGTTGGGGCAGGAGCAGGAGGAGCGTTACCACTAGGAAGTGCTCATGGCCCAGATTTTTGTGCTGCAAGGAAGAATTCCTCCTGGCTAATCCTGATTTGAGAGATGTGGTGGTAGCTGGAGCTGCATGTCTTTTTCTCCTCCATGCCACCTTGCTTGGTTTTTGTGCTTCACAGAATCCTTACCAGGATCCCCCTGCCTTCCCACACTCTCCCACCAATGCTCTCCCTCATGCTTACCTGTACTTTTCTTGCTCTTGTACCTTTCTGTGGGAGGGTCTTGCAATGGACACCTCTAGTCTGCCATATGGCCACCCCTCCAATCTCTAGAAATAATTTTGATGTCAGCTATTTTGGATTAGGATTTTCTGTTAGCACTATGTAATAATGTTGATTTCATATTTGAACATTTTAAACCTAAATGACTTAATATTTTAACTGCTCTCCACTTTCTTCAAAGTTTGAGTGGACAACTCTCTATATACAAGAAAATCATAGTTCTGTATACAATGTAAAGTAAAAATAAAGCTTAATTAAATGGAAATACCCTTTGAAAAATTGATCTAGTAGTTTTTATGCAATCAAAATTTCTATGCTATGTGAAAATCATAGAATTTTTGAATTAGTCTAGGGTAGCAGGTTAACTTTGCGATTTTCTTGTTTTTGAGATGAATAACTGAGGCACAAAAGTATTATGCAAATTATTTGAGGATCACAATTAGCTAAAGTGAGAACATATAGTAGCAATTTGGGTCTCCTTACTTATGTGTTGATTCTCTTCTTACTCTGACCAAGATAAGGCTTGTTTTGCATCTTCCATCCACAGTCATTGCTGGTGCCTACAAATTTCATGTTACAAATTTCATTTTATCTCCTTTTGTAAACAAACTTTGCATGTGCTTTCTATTTTGAGTGAGTGGATGATCTCTTTTTAGATTTTTCTTTTTAGTGATATTAAAGGAACAGAAAAAGTAGTAAAAAATTACAGTACGAATATTTTTATCTTTCTTAATATTATAGTATTTCCTTATTCAACTAGAAAAGTTTCATTTAAAATGACACAAAACTTATATTTTATCTAACTTGAAATGTAAATATATATTCATTCAACAATCTTTTGATGTTAATCAAATGCCATCTTAAAATGATTAAAGTATGTGTTCTCAGATTAGACTTCATACCTTCCTTGAATAAAATATGATATTGAAAATTTTGTTTGGATTTATCTAAAGTACAATACGAAATATTTGTGAAACTGAGTATAAAATCCTTACAGAGTTTTATAATTTTCTTCAAACGTTAATAGTACATTTTTCTTAGTTTACTTTCTTCTTATACTCATAATTTTATTTTTATTATTATTATTATTATTTAGTCTTTTTCCGTGTCCGGCAACGGATCGCAACCCTCAGTGTCGCCCCCGTACCGGACTGGGACCGGCAACAGGACCGCAACCCTCGGCGTTGCCCCCGCGCCTCGCTCAGCCAGCGAGCGGGAACCGGTCTGTATGTGGGATCCGAACCCTTGGCGGGAGCGCCACCGCGCCTCCCAAGCGGCGCACT
>NW_007732937.1:84262-89992 GCF_000696425.1 Galeopterus variegatus | reverse complement strand
ACATTTTTCTTAGTTTACTTTCTTCTTATACTCATAATTTTATTTTTATTATTATTATTATTTTTTAGTCTTTTTCCGTGTCCGGCAACGGATCGCAACCCTCAGTGTCGCCCCCGTACCGGAATGGGACCGGCAACAGGACCGCAACCCTCGGCGTTGCCCCCGCGCCTCGCTCAGCCAGCGAGCGGGAACCGGTCTGTATGTGGGATCCAAACCCTTGGCAGGAGCGCCACCGCGCCTCCCAAGCGGCGCACTGTAGCAGTGCGCCACCGGGCCGGCCCTACTCATAATTTTATTAAATAAAGTTATTGCAGTAATAAGTACATACTATTGTCATGAATGTATTTGGTATGATTTCAGGTAAGCATACAATTCAACCATTGGGACAGAAAAGCACAGATGTGCTAGGGTGGTACCTACAATCTAATTGTCACTGTAGACATCAGACATGACAGAAAGCATAGAGAGCTTTAGTACTCTAGTAAGATGTTTTGATGGAAGTTGTTTATGAGAGCCTCTTTTGAACTTAGCATTGCTGTCTAAGACTGACTGGAAAAACAGCATCTTTATTAGGAAAGAATAAAAATTTTTAGCTTAAACATTCCAAGGCTTCACTGCCTTCTATTCCACTATCTGTATCCACATGAATTATAGATACAGAGTTTTAAGTAAATACCAATCTCTAGAGAATGTTTTGCATCACAAATGAATGACCGTATACTTAAGGGTCTGTTTTATGATATAAAATCTACACACCCCACCTATTCCCACACTGGTGGGCTGTCCACAGTGGAGCAATAAAAACTTTATAGAGCTGGGCATTTCTACCCTAGGGCCATCTTGGTGTCTTGGTGACAACATAGTGCCTCTTCAATCCATCTTATAATTGGTATATGCTAATAAATAATTACATAAAGCCATGTGAGGTCTTTCACAGAAAATTGCCTAGTTTCCTGCTTGGCTATTAGTAACCTGGCTCCAAGGAAGCTGAAAAAATGTCTCATTTCTCCCTCTTCCAGTGTTCAAAAAGAAGCAGGCTCTCTTCTTTCTCCTAGTTCTGCTTTGATGCGTAGTCGAACCACCACTGGAGCAGGATCACAAACCTGGGTGTCAGCCTGGCCCTTCCTTGCTCTAGCTTTTAACAAATACTTAAACTCTTATACTTTGATTCCCTTTTATGAAATGATAGCTGGGGCAGATGATTTGTAAGGCCTGTCTGACTGTACAAATAAAATACTTTGCTTCTCTTTTAAAATCTTAACTCATAAAAATCAGCTAAATTATATTGCTCTTTGGACACAGTGACTTGGGAAGTAACTGCCTGTGAAATTTTTAAGAAATAAAATAAATTCTCACACATACTGAATCTATGGGGCTTGCTATATTTTGCTTTATTTTATTATCTTGGCCTTTGACTTAAGACATAATGGAGATTCAGCTTAATGGAATGTGTTCTGTATGTGAAAACTTACTTTTGCCTTTGCATGGGACTGATTCACTAACGGGAGGGGTTTCTTCCATTTACAAAATGTGTCATTTACAGGAGAACATTTGAGAATTTGCTCTGATCCCTGTGATAATATTGGAGTGGGACTGAACATGTAGGCAATCTTTACAGAACTGATCAGACTCAACTATTCTAATGACCCCCAATGAGAGGAATTGTCAATGCATGGGCATTTTACTTATCATTTGATTTCTGTATTATGCAGGCTGCCTATATGTGTTTAAGAGATGAATGATGCTTATAACTAGGATATAGAAAAAGACAGCCTAGACTTTTGGGTGATTTCTAGCTTGTGTTTGGTTTATATGTATTTTCCAGCTTACAGTACCTTAATTACCAAGAACCTCTAACTTTAGTTAAATTAATACTTGAAATAAACTCCTACTGAGAACCAGTATCCATGACCTGATAAGAGAACTATACAATAATCTGTGCTTCAGAAAGGAAGAGATATGTCACTGGGCTTATAGTGTAATAAGATTTGCTCCTTTCATGGTTCATGGCATTTGGAGTTCATTGGTCATAGATTGGTAATGGAAGCTGACTCCCGTTTCCCCGCATTCCTGGGCAGTATGAAAGATTCCAAGACTGTTCCTTAAGTTACGTGTCACAAACAAATGTTGAATCCACAAAATCATGGATTAGCATGGCTCTTGGGAAATAAGCAAAGGTATGGGGAGAGCAAAGGCCAATACCGATGTCTAACAACTGCTACTAGAAGCCAGATGATCTTTTATAAACATAAATCATTAGATCCCTATTCTGTTTAAATTTTTTAAATGGTTTCACATCTCACACTGTGTAAAAATAGACTTAACTAGCCAAGACCAACAAGCACTCACTTTACTTGACTCTGTCTAAATTTGTGGCTTTTTCTTCCCTCATACTATTCCTTTGAGAGCAAACTTGAAGCACTCAGGTTGTTTTTTTTTTTTTTGAAAAAGGGAGTGTTGCAGAAACACACTAAGCTCTTTCCTACCTTGGAGCCAAGTACTAGTAGTTCGTTCTGCCTTAAACACTTCTCCCCAAGATTTTAGCATGGGTGGCTCCTCCCGATCACTCAGATCTCATCTTAAATCTTACTCAGTGAAGATCATCCAATTTAAAGTAGGTCTTCAGGCATTATCACATAACCTTTATTTTCTATGTAGCAGGTAGTACTTCCTATTATTTTCTTGTTTTTTATGTTTTGTTTTATTTTCTGTGCCTCACATTAGAATGAGAACATGTAGCAATTGCTCAATAACTGTATGTTAAATGAATAATTTAATAAATGTATTAAATTTAAATTCTAATTTGCTTTTGGCTCATACATGTCTTTTGAATAGACTTTATTTTTAGAGCAGTTTTAGTTTCCACAGTAAAATTCAGTGGAAGGTACAGAGGTTTCCCATAAGCCTCCTGCCCCCGCAATCTAATTTGCTTTTGGCTCATACATGTCTTTTGAATAGACTTTATTTTTAGAGCAGTTTTAGGTTCCACAGTAAAATTCAGTGGAAGGTACAGAGGTTTCCCATAAGCCTCCTGCCCCCGCACATGCATAGCGTGCCCTAGTTTCGAAACTCCCCACCAGTGGTACATTTACTACACTTGATGAACCTACATTTATGCATCATCATCACCCAAAGACTATAGATTACATTAGGATTCACTCTTGGCGTTGTACATTCTACAGGTTTGGGTAAAAGTACAGTGGCAAGTATTCACCATTATAGCATCATACAGAGTAGTTTCACTGCCCCCAAATCCTCTGTGCTCTGCCCATTCATTACTCCACCTACCCGCTGGCAACCACTGGTGTTGTCACTCTCTTCATAGTCTGTCTAGCTTTGCCTTTTCTAGAATGTCATATAGTTGAAATCATATAGTATGTAGGCTCCTCAGATTGGCTTTTTTACTTAGGATTTACTACACTTGATGAACCTACATTTATGCATCATCATCACCCAAAGACTATAGATTACATTAGGATTCACTCTTGGCGTTGTACATTCTACAGGTTTGGGTAAAAGTACAGTGGCAAGTATTCACCATTATAGCATCATACAGAGTAGTTTCACTGCCCCCAAATCCTCTGTGCTCTGCCCATTCATTACTCCCCCTAACCCCTGGCAACCACTGGTGTTGTCACACTCTTCATAGTCTGCCTAGCTTTGCCTTTTCTAGAATGTCATATAGTTGAAATCATATAGTATGTAGGCTCCTCAGATTGGCTTTTTTACTTAGAAATATGCATTTAAGTTTCCTACATGTCTTTTTATGGCTTGATAACTCATTTCTTTTTAGCANAATATGCATTTAAGTTTCCTACATGTCTTTTTATGGCTTGATAACTCATTTCTTTTTAGCACTGAATAATATTTCACTGTCTGGATGTACCACAGTTTATGCTGCCTAATGAAGGATATCTTGGTTGCTTCCAAGTTTTGGCAGTTATGAACAAAGCTACTATAGACATCCATGTGCAAGCTTTTGTATGAATATTAGTTTTGTTTTCAACTCTTTTAGGTAAATACCAAGAAGTGTGATTGCTGAATTGTATGGTAAGAGTATGTTTAGTTTTGTAAGAAACCACCAAACTGACTTACAAAGTGATTATCATTTTTCATTTTCACTAGCAATGAATGAAAGTTCCTATTGCTGCATGTCCTCACCAGCATTTGCCATTGTCAGTATTCTGGATGTTAGCCATTCTGAGATGTGTAGTGGTATGTCATTATTGTTTTAGTTTGCATTTTCCTGACGACATATGTTGTGGAGGATGTTTTCTTGTGCTTATTTGTCATCTGTGTATCTTCTTTGGTGAGGTGTCTTTTAAGGTCGTTGGCCTATTTTTAATCAAGTTGTTTGTNTATCACTTTGGGTAGTATGGCCATTTTCACTATGTTGATTCTTCCAATCCAAGAGCATGGAAATAAAATTTTTTAAAAACAAAAATTTTAAAAAAGTAAACATTTTAATTTTAGAATAGTTTTATATTTACATAAAAGTGTTACTGTTCACACTACATCCAATTTTTCCTGTTGTTAAAATCTCAGATTAGTGTGTGGATTTGTCACAACTAATGGACACATATTAATAAATTATTATTAAATAAAGTCCAAGCATTAGTTAGATTTCTTTAGTTTTTATGTAATGTTCTTTCTGTTCCAGGATGCCATGTGGAATACCACATTACTTTTCATTGTCATGTCTCCTTAGGCTCCTCTGAGATATGATAATTTCTCAGACTTTCCTTCCTTTTGATGACCTTGACAGTTTTGAAGAGTACTGGACAAGTATTTTGTAAAGTGTCCCTCAAATAGAATTAGTCTGATGAATTTTCATCATGATCTCACTGGGTTTTTGGAAAGACCACAGAGGTAAAATACAATTTTCAACATTTTCAGCATATTACATCAAAAGTACATACTATCAAAATGACATATCATTGATAATGTTTACCTTGATAATCTAGGTGAAGTAGAAGTTTCAAATTGCTTGACTGTAAAGTTAGTCTTTTTCTCCCCTTTCCATACCATACTCTTGGAAAGAAGTTGATGTGCAAACTGCACAATTAAGGAGCAGGGAGTGTCACATACAAGAAACCATTAAATTTGCTTCTATATTTTCTTCTAAGAGTTTTATAATTTTAGCTCTTACATTTAGGCCTATAGTGCATTTTGAGTTAAATTTTGCATATGGGTATAGTAGCGGTTTAAATTCTTTTTTTGAATGTGGCTATCTAGTTATCCCAGCACCATTTTTTGAAAAGGCTATTATTTTGCTTTTGATTTTCTTGGCATCCTTGTCAACAATCAACTAAATATAATGTGAGGGTTTATTTCTGGAATCTCAAAATTATTAATTTGTATGTGTGTCTTCTTATGCTAGTGCCACACTATCTTGATTACTGTACATTTGTATTAAGTTTTAAGTTTAGGACATGTGACTTCTCCAACTTTGTTCTTTTTCAAGATCGTTTTGGTTATTCTGGGTCCCTTGAATTTCCATATGAAGTTTTTAGGATCAGTGTGTTAATTTATTCAAAAGAAAAAAAATACAGCTTGGATTTTGATAGGGATTACTTTAATCCATAGATCAATTTAAAGAGTATTGCCATTTTAACAAGGTTAAGTCTCCTAAACCATGAACTTGGGATATCTTTTGATTTATTTAGTTTTTCTTTCATTTCTTTTAATAATGTTCTACAGTTTTCTGCATGAAAATCTTGTGGTTTTTTT
>NW_007732937.1:43237-83524 GCF_000696425.1 Galeopterus variegatus | reverse complement strand
TTCTTTCATTTCTTTTAATAATGTTCTACAGTTTTCTGCATGAAAATCTTGTGGTTTTTTTTAAATCTATTTCTCAGCATTTTATTCTTTTTGTCTGCTATTATAAATGGGATTTTAAAAAAATTCATTTTTGGATTTTTCACTGCTAACATATAAAAAATCAATGATTTTTGTAGTCTGCAATCTTGCTAAACTCTTTTATCACTTCAAATTTGGGCGGGGGGAACTTCTTTTACTTTTCTATATACAAGATATGTCATCTGCAAATAGATATTGTTTTCTTCATTCTTTCCAACCAGGATGATTTTTATTTCATATTCTTGCCTAATTGCCCTGGATAGAACCTCTAGTACAATGTTGAATATAAGTGGTAATGGCAGGTATTCTTCAGTTATTCCTTATTGATGGAGTTTGGATGTGTTGTCCCCTCCAAAACTCATGTGGAAATTTGATCTCCAATGTGGCAGTGCTGGAAACTGATTGAGTCATGGGGGCAGATCCCTCACAAATGGATTAATGCTCTCCCTGGGGGAGGAGGGGTAGTGAGTGAGTTCTCGCTGTATTAGTTCCCACGAGAGCTTGTTGTTTAAAAGACCCTGGCACCTCCTCTCTCTCTCTCTCTCTCTCTCTCTCCCTCTCTCTCTTGCTTCCTCTCGACATGTGATCTGCTTGTACGTGCCACCTGCCTGCCACTTTTCTCCATGAGCAGAGCAGCCTGAGGCCCATGCCAGATGCAGCTGTCCCAGAATCATAAGCCAAATAAACCTCTGTTGTCTATAAATTACCCAGTCTCAGGTATTTCTGTTATAACAACACAAAATGGACTAAAACACTTCTTATATGTAAAGCATTCAACATTTCACCATTAAATATAATATTAGATGTGAGTCTTTTGTAGATGCCCTTTATAATGTTGAGGAAGTTATCCTGTATTCATAGTTTGTTTCATGTTTTTGTCATGAAAAGGTTCTGGATTTTTATCCAAATGTTTTTTCTGCATTATTGAGGTAATTATGTGTTTTCTCCCTTTATTTTATTAATATGATGTATTAAACTAACTGATTTCATATACTAAACTAACCTTGCATTCCTCCCATAAGTTCTACTTGGTCAAGATCTGTAATCCTTTTTGTATGTTTTTGGATTCAGTTTGCTAATATTTTGTTGAATATTTTTATAACTATATTTATAAGCAATATTGTTCTATAATTTTCTTTTCTTGTGATATCTTTGTATGGGTTTAGTTTAAGGATAACACTCTTCCTAAAGGCTGATTTAGAAAAAGACTGTTGTTAGTGAGGATAGGGGGGAAATTGTATGAGCACGGAGACCAACTGGGTGCATTCAGGTAAACTGGGCAACAAATTATAATAATCTGGTGTAGAGAGGTTATATTAGTGGTTAAAAGTAGTCAGATTTTTTATATATTCATGAATAGAGCTGTTGAGATTTGCTGATGGAATAGATGTGAATATGAAGAAAAGAGAGGAATCAAAGATAATTTCCAAGTTTTGTTCTAAACAAATATATAGATAATCTTAACATTAGTGGGGAATTCTTGGGGATTACTAGAGGTCAAGACTCCTAAACCTTTTAAATTTGAGGTTACAAAAAATATACAAATCTGGGAATATCTCCCTTATTAAAAAAAAAAAAAGAAAAGAAAAACAGGGTATCTCCTAGCCAAGAAGTAGAGATAGAAAAGAGAAGGCTGAAGATATCCTGGGTTACTCCAACATTTGGGGATCAGGGGCAAAAGACAAAAAACAAAATCTTTAAATTGCATTATTTTGGATTGAGTTGTATTCTAACCTGAAAACAAAATACTTTTTTCCTCAGCATCTTGAAGCTATGAAAGAAGAGATAATGCAAGAAGTCATGCTAATGCTTTATCAACACAGATGAGGTATTCATTTTAAGAAAAGCTTTCCTTTCTTTCTGAAACACACCAAAGAGTGCATGGTTAGTGCAATGAGGAAGTTGTGGCTGCACTCACACGCTCCTATACTTTTTAGCTTCTACCCAAAACTGTTTAACCCCTTGCACAACTTTAATTTGTAATCTTTGGTATATTACTAGTTTGGTTTTCATATAGTAATGAGATATCTGGAATTTTTTTCTCTCAACTGAAGTTGTGGCCAACATCTAAAGCTGAAGTCAAATGCCCTAAATACTTCATATTTAGTTCTTTAAAGAGCTTTCTGGATGGCATTAGTACAGAACCAACTCACATAGTCAATATTAGAAGAGGACTGAGGGGAGATGTCTTAATCCATTTTGTGTTGCTACAACAGAATACCCCAGACTGGGTATTTTATAAAGAAAAGTTTATTTGACTCATGGTTCTGGAGGCTGGGAAGCCTAAGAGTGTGCTGTTAGCATCTGGTGAGGGCCTTCCTGCTGCATAATCCCCTGGCAAAAGGCTAAAGGGCAAGAGAAGAGTGAGAGCAAGAGGGCAAGAGAGGGCCAAACTCACTTTTTAAAACAAACTCACTCTCATGATAACTAACTCACTCCCATAATAATGGCATTAATCCATGTGGGTTCTGCCCTCATGAGCTGATCACCTCTTATTAGGCCCAACCTCCCAACACTGTTGCACTGTGGATTAAGTTACCAACACATGAACTTAGGGGTTCACATTCAAGCCATAGCAGGAAAATTGGAGGTTCTTGGTATTTTGGTGCATGTAGCACTCTTGGAGAAAGGTATTCCCTATCCTACCCAAATCTAAGGGAGTAACTCTAAAAGAATCACTCCCAAAGACTGGAGTGTCCAAAATAAGGAGGCTGACAATTTTCCCCTAGTTAGAGTTTTTCTCAGTTAGTGGACTTCCCAATTTGGAACTTTCCCTTGTGCCTCTCGGCAGGAGAAAAAAGAACTGAAAAGCAAATGATCATGCTAGTTTTCCTACCTTTTGCCATGGCAATAATATATAAGTTCCCTACAGAACAACCAGGCACTACAACAGTTCTGCTCCAAAGGACATTGCTTAGCTTTCTATTGGGGTGAACATGAGGGTTATTCAAAGAACAGTTTAGATGCTTCCTCTCTGCTTAAACCCGGTTCTTTGCATATGTAAAAGATAGTGTATTCTTTATTATTATATAAAGTTCTTTATTATTGATGTTCTCATGTTCAGCACCCTCTGTTCTGCAACAACAAAGCTGATCCCAAGATATCGTGAGGTCAGAAGCTGGAGGTAGGGAAATGAGTGTTTTCCTTATCAAAAGAGAAATAAATCTTTGGACCTTGGGCTCTGAGTCAGCTTGGGCAGAAGGAGAAGAAAGGGAGAGTGCTGTGGGATTGATCATGACACACTTTTCTGCTTGGTCATGCTGAACACCCCAAGTAAACCCATACATCAGTGAAATCAGACTTTTTACAGCAATTTCCACATCTACTAGGAGCAATACAATACTCCTTCATAGCAAGTAGCTAAAGCATGTTATTAGAAAACTTTCACTGACATGAAATAAAAGACAAAAAAAAAATTTACCGATTCTTGTTGGAGAGAACTGTGTCCAAAGTGAAATTTTAAGAGGATCCAAAATGAATTTTTAAGAAAAGCAATTTCTGAAATCTTGTACTTTAAGTTGCCAAATTTTATTTATTTATTTATTTTCGAGGAAAAACTTTTTAAAAGTATCATCTCTCACCAATATTTCATTAAAAAGTGAATAATAATCCTGTTAAATGGATACATATGCACACATATGCACACATTTGCCACATAATCTTATGTTTCTCAAGTCACTGTGAGTTATTTTAACTGTCTTGGTGACTGTGATTCTGCACCAGCTGTGTGAATTAGCTTGAGAATCATTAATTTCAGAGAATATTCTAACTTTTCTTATGATATGAAAAACAACCGGCAATGGAAAAGCTGCTAAAATTAGGCTGTAGAACTTCTATAAGAAGGATCTTCAGAATGGGAATCTGGCTAAATTTAAAGTGGAAGAGTGTGATGGGACAACTAGACAACATACCTAGAGACTTTATTTGCACAGCAAGCCCTTTGTTCTCAATTCCAGAAGATTTGTGTGTTTGGTGTTGAGAGGGTGGTGGTAGTACTCTAAAATCTCCTAAAGCCATGTCTGCGGCTGCCATGATTTAGATCAAAATAACTTACTCTCTGCATCCTTAATTTGATGCCCTTGTGGAATGCATTTTGCCTGCATGTAGAAACAGATTTGACCACATCATTGTAATATAATTTTTCAGGGAATCATATTTCAGGATGGGCCCAAATCACTGATGAAAAGAACAGTAAATTCCACAATAAATATTTGACCTTCATGAAGAAAACTTTCTTTCAAACATAAATTATTCCCAGTTTAGAAATGGTTGCATTCCTTATTATATGTGCTTACTTTCAATTCTAAATATATTGGAGTGTCTGAGTAAAGGTTGAAACAATTTTTTACAAACTCAGAATGGATCTTCTTTTCATGCTTCCTTAATTCAAAAGCAGCAGATAGGGTTTTTATTTTTAAGATTAAAGGAAAATTTTCTATTATGTTAAGATGAAAAAGAAGTTTAAGCTTCTACAAACATTACACGGCCATCTTCAATGCATTTGGAAAAAAAAAAGCTATTGGGTAGAATGTCTCTTTGACCTTTAATTTTAGCATTACCTCTTTTATCACACTATCAAAATGTAACTAAAGGATCCTTTCCTATAAAGAGTAGACAATACTTTATTTAACCCTTAAATTTTATTATGTTAACTTTTCAACTTGGCCTAAGTTTCATATGCCATTTTCTAAAATTACAGGTGTCAGTGCGTGGAGGTGTAAAATAAGAAAAGAGGTGACTGGGTATCAGCCTTCAATGATTATGGTCTTAATTTAGGGATTTGTGTATTGATTAATTATAGAAGTAGAATAGAGGGAGATGGATGTCATGTGAAAACTTTCTAATCATACGCCAAGTAAAATTGTTCACCACAAATATTTCCTATTGTTGGAGGTGAGTTTTAAATCATGAGATATATTTCCTCATCGCAAGCTTAGAGAAACATAGCAGAGACTTTTATTACCAATTGATTTAAAAAAATTTTTTTTGAATCAGATTAAAATGACTGCAGAATCTTAACCACCTTTTCCATTGCTTAACTAGTTCCCATCAGACTGAACTTTGAATGGTTCACTGCCCTCTTTCTGTGAATGGTTCTTGCCTCAATGTACATGCTTTCCTTCAACCGGCATTTTCTGAGAACTGTCTGAGATAGTTCAAAAGTGATGTTATTACATTGTTTCTTCAAGTGTTGTCACCTTGAATATAATGAGAGTGAGCAAAAGAGAGAGGTTATATTTGAGTACACATTATGTTTTATTATTCATCGTGGCACCTTTATCATGCAAACACCCAAAAAAATAGTTTTTAGGATTTCTTTTAACAAATTAGTTGAACATTGACTCTATCTTCCCTCCGCTCAATGTACATGCTTTCCTTCAACCGGCATTTTCTCAGAACTGTCTGAGATAGTTCAAAAGTGATGTTATTACATTGTTTCTTCAAGTGTTGTCACCTTGAATATAATGAGAGTGAGCGAAAGAGAGAGGTTATATTTGAGTACACATTATGTTTTATTATTCATCGTGGCACCTTTATCATGCAAACACCCCAAAAAATAGTTTTTAGGATTTCTTTTAACAAATTAGTTGAACATTGACTCTATCTTCCCTCCCTTTGCACTGTTATGTTTTCATTTTCTTCTGTAAACAGATTGTGAATTCCATCTCTCTGATTGAGAGGGAGCTCATGCTGAGAAGACAGGCCTGCCCTCTCCATGACACTTTCTCAAAGTCTAAGACATTTATTTATCATTCAAACAGGCAGTATTCTCTCATTCTTTTATGCATTTATTTTGCAATTATTATTACCTCCAATGTTTCACATTGGAACATCAAAAATAATCTGACCAAATTCTACTCATAAATAAGGGTATGTGTATTAAAGATATTTTGAGGCTTTAGTAATTCATGTTATTTACTGAAAGCTGAGAGATGTGTGGCTGTCTGATGACAACTAATTAAGCTAATTGAAGAGTTCTGTTTCTTCCCTAGGAATTAAGAACTACCCTTGGCTTTATTTATAGTATTAAACAAGCAAATATTTGAGGAACATGTGTCAAGTTCTGCAGGGGACACAAAAGCACTTAAGAAATTCATCTTTGCTTTCAATGAACTTATGTTGCAAAGACATATTATGAAGCAGCAGGTCATAGAGATAAGAGTACAAGACTCAGAGTTGTGGTGTGCTGGTAAATGTTTAATGACTGGCTCTTGGTGGTAGTGTTCACTTATTTCTGTAAAGTAAATATTCCTAACATGGCTGATTTCAGGATGCTTATTGTTTAATAACTAGTTGCCAAAACTCCTGAAAATTTAACAGTTAGCTCCCATGAGCAGGTAGGAGCTAGTTCTGAACACTATTGATCATTGTCTTGAGATGCAGAGTCTATGATATGTTTAGCTACTACATTATCCGTGAACTTAGTGATTGTCTTAGAAAACTTAACTTATGAAATGCTATCATTTTTTAGTATTAGCAATAAAAAATACAATGATCTTAGAACACTTGCCTCTGATTACCAACTATCCGTCTGTCTTAGATGCTATTTGTTGTTGAGAAGTGTTGTCTTCTGTACATAAAGATTGATGTTTTTTATTATTTCTGGATGTGTTATAGCCATTATTTCTTCTTTTGCCCCTTTTTCATTTTTTCCCTCCCCTGATTCTCTAACCAGATTACCATCAGTCTTTTTCAATCTATACTTCATGTTTTTCAGCTCCTTTTCTTATCTATTGTACTCATAGTACTCATCAGTATTTAACAAACCATACCATATGTTTTATCTATAATTTTTTGTTCTTGTCTCTATAATGTGAGCTACATGAGAATAGAGATTTTTCTCTGAGTTTCCACTGCATCTAGAACAGTGCCCGGCAGCACATGGATGTTAAACAAATATTTTTAAAGTAAATTAATCATTGAGATAATGATTTGCATTAGGTAAATCTAGACCTCCATGATCTATCAAGATGCACTGATATATATATATATATATATATATTTTGTTCTGATATTTTCACTTCCTCAGAAATGCAAGTAAACTCTGACAGAGTACCTATTCCCTAAAGTTCACACTTTCTCTCAGAAAGTGTTCATATTTGTTTGGCATGATTTACCTTGATTGTACAAATATCAACTTTTTCTATAAGGTCTAGATGCTTTTAATTCATGTTCCATATTATTCTATCTGTGCACAGAAAGTGACTTAAAGATCAGATTTTGTACTAGTTTTTCTTATTGTTTCAACCCAACAACTTTCTTTTCAAGTTCGTTCTCAATATTTCATTGTTCTGTGGTTGTCCAAACATCATTGAATCACTGCAGTGGTTCATAGTGTAATATATAATTTCTTTGTTAACCTAGACTGTGGATCCTTCAGATTGCTGAGGTATACATGTTTGAATGTTCAAAGCATGTATTTTATTTTTTTTTTATTGACTGTACATAGTCATGGGGTACAAAGCTAACCATCACCACCTGTGCCGAAGATATGATGGTCAGATCAATACTGTCAGAACGTTTTTTTACCACAAATTGTGATTATTCCCCATGAGCTCCATCCAATTAATCCCCAATCTCCCCCACCCTGGAAACCCTAGGTGTGCTTTCTCCTTCTGCAAGTCCAACACGCCACTGTGGTCCTTCTTTCCTTTCTCTTTCTCTCTTAGCTCCCACTTATGAGTGAGGACATGCAGTATTTTTCTCTCTGTGCCTGGATCATTTCACTCAACATAATCTCCAAGCTCATCCATGTTGTTGTGAATGGCAAAATTTCATTCTTTTTTATGGCAGAATAGTATCCCATGGTATATATATACTACATTCTCCTTATCCTGTCATTCGTTAATGGACATTTTGGTTGGTTCCATATCTTGGCTATTGTAAACAGAAATGCAATGAACATGGGAGTGCAGGTATCCCTTTGATGGGATGATTTCCACTCCTTTGGATCAATGCATGCATTTCTTTATTTTCTTTTTGTCATATTTCCCCCCCAAGGTCCCCATTGCTGCTTAATCTTCTAAAATTAACTATTTCTATTTTATATTTTCCACTACCTGTAAATAGTTTGAACTTAGAATAATTAATTAGCTTCCTTCCTTGGCTGGTCTTTGATCAACTAGATTAGGACAGTAGAAAGTCAGATAATAGCTACTAGGAAGCCAAAAGAGAGAGAAGGAGGCATCAACTTATAGGTGTATGCATAGCTAATGGTTTAATGGTTAGGAGGTGATGCCCTGATGCCAGACTACCCAAGTTCAAATCCTAACTCTGCCATCTGCTAGCTTTCTGACCATGGAAATGTCTATTAATTTCTCTGTGCCTCAGTTTCCCCCAATAGCAATTACCTCATAGGTTTGGTGTCACAACCCCTTAGAAAAGAAGTACCCAAAAAGTTATCATTATTATTATTATTATATATTGTCTGTACAAAGGCTCCCACCCACTCATTCTAGAGGCCTCTGGAAATCTTTGAATACTATGCCAGAGGCTCTACTTTTCACCACTCTCCTTACCTTCTACCTTACATTTCGGACCTCATCCCTAAGGTCTGGTTTCCTTGGTTCACACCTACCTGTCTCCTACCTGTTTTCTGCCTTCCTATCTATTTATCCTCTATTGACTATTCACTTGGTCTTCCTAGCTCTAGCTTTTTCTCTCTGCACTTCTCTTAATGTCCCTTCTTGGCTCCAATGTGAAGCATCAGCATGTTTCCAAATTGTGCAGTGCCTCATCCCCGATATCTCGTAAACCCAGACATTGGTTCTTCTACAAGAGGAAGATTGGAAATGTTTTTGCTTGCACCTCTATATGCTTGTACAGATTTAGATTCTGTTTATATCATTAGCTAATGTGACCCTAGGCTAAGTGCACTGACATACATCCATTCAGATAATTATTGTTTCTGTTGAGACTGCCTCAGGCAATTGGTTTAGCCCTCCCTTGTGATTTGTGTAATTCTTCTTTAGAGCTCTTCTCTCCATTCTGCTCTGGCTCTCAAAAAGAAACCTAAATTAACCACATACACATTAGGAGTGTGTAAAATAATCACTATAGAAATTTACATTTAAATTCTAAACTTCTAGCCAAATGGCTCTCAATATTTTTACTTCTTTCTGCAGAATCCTCACAGCTTACCTTGTACCCTGTGATGACAGAGGCGGAGACTAGGGTGAGGCACTCCAAGGATCACCAGAGGATTGCAGGTTGTCAGTGGAAGCTGGAAGAGAGGCATGGAACAGATTCTTCTTCAGAGCCCTCAGAAATAAACGACTGCTGACACCTTAATGTCAGATTGTTAGCCTCCAGAACTGTGAATCAATAAATTTCTGTTGATTTAAGCCACCCATTTTGTGGTATAGCAGCTCTCGACACTAATAACACATCCCTTCCCACTTCTCAAAGGAAGAAAAAATTCCACGTTAACATAGCGCTATTAAATCCATACTAGCATATTTCAACAAACATGTTTCTCTCAGGCAATATGAATCTCTCATTTATTTCAGAACAGAATCATGTGATCTTATACTCATGATTTTATATTCCAAAGCCTAAAAATATCGTTATTATACATAATTTGGAAGTAACTTGTAATTTATTTAAATAGCCCAAATTTACAGGTTGCCCATCAATAATGAAATATCATGTAATAAAATTTGGAGGGCTAGAAGGATTACATATATCTTTGCCTTAATGATAGGGCTAAGAATAACTTCTTCTGAAACTAAAGTGCTTATGTGTTATAAAGTCCAGTTGTTAGAAAAGTGTACGAAAATAATATTGATAACAATATGCATCTACAGTGAATTAATAGAAAAACACATCAAAATAATTTTTAATAATTGGGCTACTTTGACAGTTATTCATAATTTTAAAAAAACCAAAATTGTTTTGATAGTGAGACATAATTAGTTCAAGATAACACTAATGATTGACTGGAAAAAATCAATCTTCCCTCAAATTGTAGAAATTCTAACTAAATACATATATGGGTGTATCCAGTAGGATTTTTGTATTTTTTCCAAGTGCTAAAAGGCAGTAGGTCATTTTAGAATACTAAACTGAGAATATCAATAAATTCTGTTAATATATTTATACTTGTTTATTAATATTAATATTTCTTACCTTTTGATAATTTACTTAGAGGATTTATGGTAGTAACCTTTATTCAGATGTAAATATGAAAGTCATGAAATTGAATATTATGCACCTCTAATGAAGGATTTACCAGTCTCATGCCTATAAAGAAGTCCCTTGTAGTAGAGTGTATTGCTTTAAATGTCCTAAAGTAGATACTCCAGTTACCATTTCTTACATCAAGGATGATGCCTAAAGGTAAATGTATCTGTTCTCCCTGTCTCTCATCCATTACTCCTGCAAGGAGAGGGTCAAATATTATTCAGTACACTTGGAAAATTATGATAGAGGCTGTGGAATTTCTTTTTTTCTGGAATGGTGTTAGGAGATGTTATTAGTGCTTCTAGTTACTTTAACTGCATTGTGAGTGGAGATTTTGCAGTGTAGTTAAAAGAGCCTAAGAGTATGAATCCTGTCTCTGTTATTTAATGACTGTACGATTTTAGGCAAGTGATACAATATAATAATAAGGGTAAAATTTACAGACTGTTGAGCACCTCTTGTGTTCCATATGTGGCTCTATGTGTCTTTTATTTGTTGCGCTACTCCTCACAATCATCTTCCAAGGTAGGCATCCTTAATCTACAGATGAGAAATCGAGGTCTAGGAAGTTTAAGTTGCCCAGTTAAATAACTATCCAAGGCAAGTACATAATGATGTTGGGATTCATACCTGTGTCTGTCTCATTTTGCTTCCCTATAAATTAGTAATAACAATTCCTAGTTTGTAGCAATATTGAAATCATCTTTCCTTTTATTCCTCATCATAGGAAGACCCGGATTGGAAGAATTTAGTATCTGCTGGTACAGTTCTTCTGGGCAATAAAGAGAAGAAAGAGATATTAATATGCAGGGTGTTTGGGTTATTTGTGAGACTGTCAGACTTTAAGATAGGCAAGTGAGAGCCAAATGATCAGCAGCACAACAGTGAGGGAGAAGAGGGGGACAGAGTGGAAGCATCTCTGAGAAATTTGCTGGCCCCTGTAAATACACTCACCTCATTGATGACCATGGCAGGGAGTCTAAGCTGGGACTGACTCTCCTTACCCTTCCTCATTGGGAAAGGTGCTCTCTCCCTCTTGAGCTTGTGAGTAGAGTCAGAAAATAATAACACACAACCTTCAGAAATAAGGGGCACTACTTAAGTTTTCAGTGGAAAGGTTGAAGTTTTCTCATGCACGCTGCCACAATTCTCAGGCAGAAAGTTGAAAGTGGAGTAGGGGTGTATATTAGACCTCTTCTGTTGCTTATAACAAAACACTTGGAACTGAGTAATTTATAAAGAAAATAAAATTTACTGCTTACAGGTTCAGAGGCTGGGAAGTCCAAAGTCCATGGAACACATTTAATGAAAGCCTTGGTGGTGGCTACAGTGACCCATGGGTCTCACATGGCAGAAAATGGCAGAGCAGAGAGAGCAGGGATAGCTCCTCATTTGCTCTCTTTTTAAAGCCCTAAGAACCACACCCATGAACACCATTTTTAATCCATTCACTACTGCACGGTCCTACAACCTAATCACCTCTTCAAGGCCCCACCTTTCAATTACCATAATAGGATTTCCTGTCCTCAATGGTTACAGTGGGAATTAAGCTTCTAGTATACGGACTTTGGGGACACAATTCAATCAACCCACCACAGGGTGTGAGGGAAGAAGGAGAAGAGGCCAATCTCAGAGTCCGATCAGGAGTAAACTCCACATGAGGAGACTCTCCCCATGGAGATGAAAGTGTGTCCATGTCTTTTGTCCTAGCTAGAAAAATAGCTAAGTTAACTGGAATTTTCCCCTTTGTTAGTTTTCATTTCATACCAATCTGAGATCTGTTGTACTCATCTTGCTTTATTTTTAAAGCTTTTCCAACGTATCTTATAGGGTACAGTTAATCATATTGGCGTGGTGGCCATTCACATTGGTGTGGTTGCTGGGAGGGTCTGCTCTGTGCCATTCTGTTCTAAGCTCTGTCAGACAATGAGGAGTCTACAAACATCAGTGAGCCCCTACTCAGGAAGCACCAGAGAGGACTTAGGCTCAAGGCATGCTGAGACCGAACTTCCCAACTACCCCATCAATTAGTGAAATCCTCACATGCTGTAAGAAGAGAAAATGGAGGGCCCCCACAGCAACCCTGTTACTTGATAATTACAGATGATATAATTAATACATCTGGCATAAACTCAGCCTGTTGTTGGCATTCGTGATGACGGTGGTGATTATTAAGATGATAAATATGACTATAAAATGGTCTCTATCCTAATGAGTCGGTTATTTAAATTGCTTGGCTTCAAATGGAAAACCCTGAAGGAGAACATGTCAGTTTTCTATGCTTAGAGAATAACCTATACAGCTCCCATGTGTGCAGAAAGTTAATAAAAATAAATTTAATATTAATTATGATGAGGATGATGTAATTAATTATAATAATCAGTGATTACCATGGGCTCAAAGGTGGAAGAATATCACTGTAACAAGGAGCAGGATAAAGGGGAATTCTCACAAATTCCATATGCTAAATAAAATAAATGTCACATTGATGATTCAACAGCAGTTTTATTTGTTTGGCTGCAATATAATTCACATGTACCCTTGAGAAATAACTAGGAGAGTTTTAGCAAAGTTTCTGTTTCTGAAAAAAGAAGAAATGAAAACATAAAATAGTTTCCATGTTCTAAAACAGAGATGCACATAAAACATATCATCCAGGAGAAAGCAGTCGCATCTTGTATGTTTCAGACACAAATTTTCTTTCAACATAGGCTAAACTTATGAGTATTTTAAAAAATATTTCCTCACAACAAATGCTCTTTCACAGAGACTTCTTATTTCCAAGACTTGCTTATAAAACACAAGCCTTCTTAGGTCCACTCACTACGAATTCTGTATATAATATTCCCAATTGTTTCAGAATTTTGGTTAAATCCTTCCTCATAGCTGAGGACAAAGGGTAATAATATCTTCCATTTTTAAAAGGGAACACTTGACACAACATGTGGAAGTCTCATTACCAGCCCTAAGATCTTAGTCACATCACCTATCTTTAGCTTCCACATGTAAAAGTCTAGATGCTGGTTAGAGAGGAAGATCCTTTAATGGGAATTAGTACAATAAGAACACTGCAATGTTTTCCTGCTTTTTCTTTTGCATTGGGGTGGGGAGGAAAGCTTCCTCTTCTCAAGCAAAAGAGGGATGGTGGCAAAAGAGCTCATCAAAGATATGGGAGGTGGCTTTCCAGGAGGGAAGGCTTATTTTCTGGTTGGATGCTACTGACGTGTTCAAGCATATAGACCTGTTTTAAACTGCTACTGGAGGAGAGTAGAAAGGAATTACTGAGAGAAGTAAAAATGTGTCCCTTGAAGTTCATGGATCATAGAAAATGGTGCCTGACTTTCACCTGGAGAAGTCTGAAGGAATGAGTCTGGCTGGAGCCACCTCTGATTGTAGGGCAAGAAGGATGTATATCTTTGAAACAAGCTTCTTTTGTGATCTTTAGGTCAGAAAGGATATAAGACCTCTCATGGGCTAAGTGAATGCTTAAAAGGTAGCCAGCCGAGAGCCATCTTAAAAGGACCTTGACCAATGGGAATGTCTCCTGGTGTGACAGGACCCCAGGAGAAAGAGCTAGTGTGAAATCTCCTTCCAGAAGGCAGGAGTCAGGGGAATGCTATGCAGTCAGCTGGTTGGTATACCACTTGCATCAGGCAAATGGGCTGTGAGAGGCTTTTTGCTAGGCAATCTCTGACGTTCCCACTTGTGTGTCCCATGATGAGGAGCCAGCATTTGGGCGCCCGCCTCACAGAGGGCTGATGGTCACATTATAAAAGTAAAAGTCAGATTTCGCATCTTTTTTTCTGATTCTACCTTTTCTCTGCCCCTAATTCAGGAGAAGCCAGAAGCAATAGTTCATTTGGAAAAAAAAAAAGAAAGAGAGACAGAAGAGGACACATCCCCTTTTCTCATACAGATACTCATGCTTGTGCCCAGTTTGAGGATGATGAAAAGAGAAGTTTTAAATTTGATATGATATGGTAGCTCTGAATTAGATTGGACTGGATTTTTTACTACCTGGACAGGTGCTTTATTTGACTAAAAGTAACCAGAAATTTAAGGGATCTTTATTTAACTAAAAGTAACCAGAAATTTATGGGATATCAAGGAACAGGAAGACAAATTGATCAGGAAAAAATATATTGTTTTCTGCTCTCTTATCAAATTTGGTCCATTCAATAGACCAATTATATGTTCCATAGATTATCTTTAATAAATGCTTTCTCCCATCCCTGTCTATATGAAAACCATTCTCTTTAACAAAAAAAAAGTTTGAATCCCAGAGGAAAGAGAGAGAAAAAAGAGAGAACATGAATGAGAGTGACAGCACATTAACTAGCTCAACACACGGACAGACTTGTAAGGCCAGTCAACAAAGCCAATCATTTTCTACATAATTGTCTTGAGACCAGAATAGTTCAATTATTTGCTTAAGGCCACACAGCTAGAAATAGCAAGAGAACCAATCTTAATCTTAGTTTTCTTGACTCCTAGGCAAGTTTTTGATCTACCATGGGAATAAGTGGTTTACGTGAGATAGACAGGGACGGACACAACTAGTATTATCTTTTTTTCAGAATACTAGGTGTGCTCCTTTCAGTTTACTACAGCTTCTATTAAATCGCAGTTGAGGAAAAGATAAGAGCGGTAAGTGATGTCTTTATAATTTTTTGGCATGATATAAATTCATTTAGATTTTCCTTATGCTTCCTCAAATCAAACACATATATCTCCTTGTACACGTGTATCCCCCATAATCCTCTCATATACACAAAATGGTACAATTAAGAAAATAGAAAAAAAAGATAAAGTGTGGGATTAATTTACATGTATTTTCTCTCTTTTACTAAATATATTACTAAAATTTTACTAAAAAAATTAATAGCTTGGAAGCATTGGGCCTATTTTTTTTCTGTTTTGATTTCTAGTAATAAATTAATATAAAGAAAATAATATTATATTGTGAATTCCCAGTTTAGCTTATTATAAATTGATTTTACACAAATTTCTTAACTGGTAGCAACTAGATTAGGAGAATAAAGAGATTGACTTTTTCTAGACAAAAATAATGAGTGGCAAATAGATTTGATACAATCTAAGAATAGTAAATTACTATTTTAATTTTATGTACAAAGCAAATACATTACCCTTTGCGTAAATTAAAATGAATAATCAAACTATTCTTAGCCCTTGTACTCATGAGTATGCTTTGAATTGCGAATAGCAGAAAACTATCTCAAAACAATAAATGGAATTTAATAGGTTTTCAGGTTGGTGGATTCAGTGACTTAATGCTATAATCAAGGCCTAAGCTTCTTTCTACTTTTCCTTTAATCAATAGCTTTTTTCCTGGTATGGGTCATTTGTGGACCAATCTCAGCTAAGAGAAATGCTATGGTCGATACTGCTATTTTCCTATTCTTAGTGTACGTAGGTACTTCAAAAAGTTCATAGAAATATAGAATTAAAAAATAATACACATTTTTTCATGAACTTTTTGTAGTATACTCGTATTTTTTCCTTGTCCCTAAATAACAAAGATCTGATTTTACTTAGGGCTGCAATGCACTTTGCTTAAAAATTGTATTTTCCCTTGTTGCTAGGTATAGTCATATGATTAATTTTGCCAAGCATAAGAGATGCATGAGGATCCAACTAAACTCTCTGTTTCTAAATCTTGCCAATGATGTATAAGTGAGGCTTCCAGGAATGATCTTTTAAAGAAAGGATTTTGATCCCTTCTTCTCTTACTCTTTTCCTCTTTCTTTCTGGCTGGTATAAGATTTTAATGAATGGAAACATAGAAAGAGTTTGGACTCGGATGGCTTTGTTAAGCTGCCATACTGTGCCTGGTTGGTCTATCTCCAGAATTCTTTTAAGTTGACATTTGACAACTAATCATAACTGATTCAGAAACCATGTTTTGGTTGACTTGCCCCTGGTTCTGAATCAATCAATGTCAAGGGAGCTGGAATTAGCATGACTGGTGTAAACCAGTGGTTCTCAACTTTGACTGCAGTTTAGAGTTACCTGGGGAATGTTAAAAGCCTGGGCTCTACCTCAGACAAATTAAATCAGAATCTCTGGATTGGAACCCAGGCATTGTATTCATTAAAGCCTCACAGGTGATTTCAGAGTGTAGCCACCTGGTTTAGATTACCCAGAGCCCAACCCTGGAGGGAGGATCAATCCCCCAAACATATTGTCACTACAAAGTTGGCAGGAAGGAACGGGCTGGTATTGTAGAGTCAACTCCAATGTGTACTGCAAACTACTATCCTAAAAATGTCACAGTACAGTAAGACAGGGGTGGTTTACTTTATAAAAAGTAAGCATAAAAAAAGGCAAGAATTAGCAATTATGGTTGTCCTTATTCTATCATAAACAATCAGAAAAATTCATGGGGAATAGAAAACAGTTTTGGTCCTCTGTTACAATGCCAATGTTTTGTTTTGCTGTCTCTGTTAATAAGGTTAGAAGCTTTTTTTCTACATGCTGACAATGCAAACTAAAGGGTGCACAATTTCCCTTTGCTCTTATGCTGTATAAAAGACTCTTTGTCCTTCATTTTTGTCTAAAATGCATCCTTAACAACTGTCTCAGTATAGGAAAGAAAAGCTTCTCAGTCTACAATAAACTATTAAGATGAGTTGGCTTCTAAGAGTTCTAGAGAATTACTCTGTTGAGTAAGGAATATAAATGTCATCTTCCAAGTCGACCAAAAATATAAGAATAGTGGAAACAGAAAAAGATAAGTAAATTTTAATTGTTTTTTGATAGCATACAATGGCAGTTTTGATAAATAGAAAATACGACATATTGGAAAATATATAAACTATGCACAAAGGTAAATGAAGTGAAAAAAGACATGGTGACAGCCTAAGGATTTTTTACTCTGCAATATTGAGGTAAGTAGCTTTGAGTAAGTAGTAATAATTCAAAAGAGAGCATTACAAATAGGCTGGATTCAGAAGCTGCTGCTTATAAATATTGGCTTTGGATTTGGTTTTACCTGTTTTTGTAAACTGTGTAATTAATAAGCTCCCTTAGCTGTCCCTTTAATAATATGTTTGATTTCCAGGGGTCCCTGGAGAGAGTACGTGAGTAAATATCCATGTTGTCATTGTGCATTGGGACAATTTAGTAGTCATCATTGTCCTTATACTTACGTATGTTGACGGTTGTGGCAGATTATGCCAGTGTTCTCCCTTTCATTTCTAACACCCTGAATCTCAGCTAATCCTTCAAGGGCTGCCTTTGGCTACCGAAGTCACTTCACCCACACTCAGAGAGCATTGGTTCCTGAGAACTTACAGTCAGTCCTCATTATTCACAGATTCTATATTTGAGAATTCATCTACTCACTAAAACTTATCTGTAACCCTCAATTCAGTGGTGTGCCTTATGAAGAGAATATGAGTGCTAGATAAACTTTATTCAGGCATGAATTATAGTGGTGTTGGCCATGAGTTCAATATTAATAAATCAACAATACATATTCAATAAGGTGCCTCTAAACAGAAACACACGTAAAACAATTTTATATATTGATTGGTTGACAAAAATGTTGTGATGAGAAGCTCAAAGAAACCTAACCTTGTATTTCCTCTAAGAGTAATGATCGGTATTCATAATTCTATGTTCACAATGATTTTGTAGAGTATAACTATCATGAATGATGACGATTGACTGTATTTCCCACAGTAGGGGCCACAGTAGAGTATTTCAACAGTGAATGACCAGAGACTGGCTGGTACTATGGTAAGAAAGCCCAGCTCTCTTGCTTTTCGTAAGGATACTTTTGAGGCATAACTTAGACTCTAGAATTCTCCTGAACATGGAAACCTCCCTCTGTAGGACTTTCCCTTCTACTGCACATTTGCTGCACTTCCTCCCCTTCTCTGTCTTACTTCTACCAATAATTTACCAGTTCCTGCTGAGAGCCTTCTCTTAATAAATCATTTGCACATAAACTCTCATATCAGGGTCAGCTTCTGGGAAATTTGATGCAAGACAAAGAATGCAACTTAAAACTTACAGGTTGATATAGGAAACTCTGATTTGGGATATGATATAATAATAATAATAATAGTAGTAGTAATGATAATTACAATGACAATAGCTGCCATTTCCTTAGCACTTAAAAAAGGCCTTACAGTGCGGTAAACACTTCATACTTATCTTGCTTAATCCACACTGCTACACTATACAATAAGCATTCAAGTCACCAGTTTATCAAGGAAGAGACTAAGTTGAAAGAGTTTAAATAAATTGTCCAAGATTGAATGCTATAATTTAGTTATAGAGCCAAAATTCTAACTCTGATTCTTTTGTCTCCAAAACATATGATCTTAACCATTCTGGTGTGATGTTGTTGATATTTATTACTAAATTGACATTTTATGTTCCAGTTACAGAATAACTTTTGCTTAAATTGTACTTATAATATGTTGGTCATGGTGCTGAAAATAACCTCCTATAATTTCATCCTCCAAGAAGCACATAGCATGATATAAAACAGGAGCTCTTAGTTCTACTTTCTGAGCTTAGAGCAAAAACTGGGCTCCTCATTATGTCTCATGAGGCCACACTGATCTGGTGCTGCTCACCACTAACTTATTTCCTCATGTCTCCCACCATGGTTTTGTCCCAAACTTCTGCCATGCAGTGGTCTTCTTCCCTTTCCACTAAAACATAAAGTCCATGTTCATCCCAGGACACTGCCCCAGGCATTTCTCAGATCTTCACTAAGCTGATGGTCTTTATTTTTAACTTTTAAAAAATTTTAACCACTTAACTATAGCCACTTTGCAGAGGCTTTTCCTGCCTAAACAACCTAAACAACCTCCAGTATTGATTACTCTCACTTAATAGTAATGACTGGCACTCTTTGGAATCTCATTCTTTTACTTTTTCCTTGGGTGTTGTCTGTCTAGAATCTGAGCTTCATGTGGGACATACTCTATTTGTCTTGCTCACTTCTGTCATGCTAGCATGTGGAATAAGGCCTGCTACATAATATATGCCCAGTAAAAATTTGTTTATTAAATAGATGAGTATTAATATGACACTGTGGATTAGTGTAAGACTGTGAGGTATGGGGTGGATCTCCCTGAAGACTCGGTTCTTCCTACAAAGCCTCTTATGAACATTACACATACAAGGGTACTTCAAAAAGTTCATGAAAAGATTCATATTATCTTTTAATTCTATTTTTCCAGAAACCTTTTGAAATACCCTTGTATATAGTTGTCTTTTCATTGGCTCCTACTTTTGCGTCTGGTCTCAGACACTGAAAAGTACATGATCAAATCATGACAGAGACTCTTTTGTGGCATCTTATACTCTGTGGAGTATGTTATTATTTTTGGTTTTCTGTAATTTTAGTTTTCCTTTTAAAACATCATATTTTAATACGTTACAGCAGAGCAGGCCAAATAATTTTTTTTGTGCATTATTCTATTATTTGCTTTTCTTTACTGAGTCTATGAAAATAATGACATTACAATGTCAATTCCCATTAATGTTTCTCATAGGCCTGGTTCAATCTCTAATTCTAGTTTAGTGCTTTTGTGTGTAAAGGAATGTGTGTGTGTGTGTGTGTGTGTGTGCACGGAGATATTTTAACTTTACTCAAATTTTAGCTACCTGATCCCATTGGGAATTACTCACTATCATGTTCCAAGCTTCTCAGGAATCTGAAGACTAGTTATTTAAATGCTGAAGAATACAAGGGGTCTTCAAATAGTTCATGAAAGGATTCATATTATCTTTTAATTCAATTTTTCCATGAACTTTTTGGGAACCTGACCAGTACAGGGATCTGAACCCCTGTCCTTGGTGTTATAACACCACACTCCAACCAACTGAGCTAACCAGCCAGCTCCATTCCATGAACTTTTTGAAGTACCCTTATATACATCTGCATATATACATATATGTATGTATTTCTGTTTCCTCAATTTGTACCTTTTAAATATGTATTATAAACTTTTGTACCTGTGAATAATTTAGTCTTTTCTTGAAATTTAGGATCTAATTATGAACATTACTTATTGTGATGTGTTAATAATTTAGTCTTATTAATAATTTATTGAGTAGTTTTAAATGGCTACAAGAGTTCAAATGTTCTCATTACAAAGAAATGATAAATGTTTGCAGTGATGCACATGTTAATCAGTCTGATTTGATCATCACACAGTGTTTACATGTATCAAAATATTACTCTGTACCTCATAAATATGTGCAATTGTTACATGTCAATTAAAGATAAATAAATTATTAAAAATATTGCTATTAATACTGACATCCATATATATTAAATTTCAGTGGAACACCAGCATGAGCAATTTAATACAGAAATAAAATCTGTACTTGAATAAAATGATTTCATAAAGTGCATTTTGTTGTACATGTATATATTCGAGACATACATTTGAATGACTAATGACATTAACAATTGCTCTGGAATATTTTTCTTAATTAAGAAATAGCTTTCAAGTTACATTTTTGGTTATTTTCCACCTTTTTGAAAATGAAGAGCTGACAGTACTAAAGAATTCCTAAATATAATGGACCTTCTGCAAACTTATTGAATCCAGTGATGAAACAGCCTCCACATGTATGATTTTTTCAGCTTCTAAAAATTTAACTTCTTTATTTTTGCCATAAGTGCTCTATCCACTAAAAACCTTTAGGATTTCATTTTTGGTTATACAATAGGCAAACCTTTTTCCACTTTTACATATTCAGTTAAAACTGGCAAACATGAATTTAGTGCAAATTATACTTAGGGCACTGTGCAAGAATTTGTGTGTGATATACAGATGAGTAAGAAAGCTACCACCCTCATAAAGTGTTATGTATTGCTGATAGAACTGGCAGATTTGGGAGTGCAATACATGATGAAAACATGGGAGAATCTTAAACACTTCTAAGCAAAATGTTTTACAACTACTTATCAGTCAAGGTCCTAACAGCAAACAGATGTAATACTCAAATGGGGTAAGAGTTTGATGAAAGACTAACAGCCTGGGGAACGGCTAGTGATGCACTCATGGACAGTGACAGTAGGGACCTGCTACCCACTCTGGGACTGAAGACAAAATAAGAGGTATGGTTACTGGAACCTAGAGAGAGATACAGTGGTAGCTGTAGCAAATGGTACTCTACTGATGCTGTGGCCTTCCCAGGAGGAACAGGACCACTGCCAACCTGCAAACTAGAGTTGAGAAACTGGGGAAATGAATTCTAGATTCACTCGCTTATCATGAATCTCCCACTAGTATCTCCCTTAAGCCTAATAACCATAAGCTGTAGCCAGAAGGAAAGAGAGCCTGGACAATGCTGCCCACACTGGTCAGTCTCCCCGGCAGGGCTGGGACTAGAGGGAGTCAAGTGAGACACTTGCCTCAGGTGCAAAATTCCAGGGGCACCAAAAGTCAAGCTAATATTTTAGTGCAGTATTTAAAAAAATAAAAATAGGAGGGCAGAACCCTCCATCTGGAAGCAGGCAAGAGAGTATGTCTAGGGTCCTAGGCAGGAGCTGAAGGCAGCCCTCTCTGCCTAGAAGCAGGCAGGAGAGCACACCTGGGGTCCAAAGCAGGAGCCAATGGCAGCACCCCCCCACACACACCTGGAAGCAGGCAAGAGGGTATGCTGAAAACAACACTTCAACACAGGTGGCCCACCACAGCCACCTCCACAGCCATGCCTGCCACAAAGGTGGCTCAATGCCACAACAGTAGCCACAGTCACTATGCAGGTGGATCACAAGACACTCAACTATATTGACATAAGTAGAGTCACCAGAGGAGACCAGAAAAAGAAGAGGACATTTCTCTCCTCAAAGCCCACTCCAGAGTAATAAAAGAAGCAACTGCTCCACCCAATGAGCATACATCAATGTAGAGACACTAGAAATAGGAAAACCCAAGAAAATATGACAACACCAAAAGAACACAGTAATTCTCAAATACCAGATCCTATAGAGCAGGAAGCCCTTGAAATGACCGAAAAGGAATTCCAAGCAATAATCTTAATGAAACTCACTGAGATAAGAGAAGACTCAGTAAGATGACATAAAGAAATAAGAAAAAAAAACTCTAGGATATGAAGGAAGAAATTTGCAAAGAGATTAATACCTTAAAAAATGTAACAGAACTCATGGAACTAAATGGTTCACTCAAAAACACAAAAGATAGCTTAAGTAGCAAGCTACAACAAGCAGAAGAAAGAATTTCTGATCTTGAATATACTCTTGTGAAATAACCCAGGTGGAAAAAAAAAAAGGAAAAAAAATTTTAAATAAAGAAAATCTAAGAGAGCTAGCAGACAACCTTATGCACACATACATTCAAATCATAGGGGTTCCAAAAGGGGAGGAGAATGGAAAAGGCATGGAAAAAACTATTCAACAAAATAATTGAAAACTTCCCAGGTGAAGAGAGAGACGTGGACCTTCAGATCCAGGAGGCTCAAAGATTTCCAAACAGATTCACCACAAAAAGATCCTCTCCAAGACATATTATAGTCAAACTGGCATAGCTCAAAGTCAAAGAGAGAGAATCTTAAAAGAAGCAACAGAAAAGTATCAAGTCACATATAAGGGAGCCCTTATCAGACTAATAGCAGACTTCTCAACAGAAACACTACAGGCCAGAAGAAAATGGGATGATATATTCAGAATAGTAAACGAAAAAACTGCCAGCCAAGAATACTATACCCAGCAAGGCTATCCTTCAGAAATGAAGGGAAAATAGTGTGATTTCCAGACAAACAAAAACTGCGGGAGTTTACAACCACATGAACAACTGTACAAGAAATCCTCAAGGAAGTCCTGCACCTAGAATCCAAAAAATGATAGTCACTACCACAAATACACAAAAAAGGCGAAAACCCACTGGTAGAACAAAAATGCCAATGAGAAAGAGAAAGAAACTAAATCTTACCACCACAGAAAACCACAATGACAATGTAATATTGCCCCTGCTTTATTTCTGATTTTAGTAATTTTGGTCTTCTATTTTTCTTGGTCAGTCTAGATAAAGGTTTGCAAATTTTGTTGATCTTTTTAAAGAATCAACTTTGGTTTGTTGATTTTCTCGATTGTTTTTTAATTCTCTATTTCATACGTTTCTGTTGTAATCTTTTTCTTTTGGTTTAGTTTGCTCTTCTTTTTCTATTTTCTTAAGGTAGAAGTTTACATTACTATTTGAGACTTTTCTTATTTTTAATATAGGTGTTTACAAGTATAAGTTTTCCTCGAAGTGCTGCATGAGCCCTTCATCTTATAAATTTTGATATGTTCTCCATGGATTTTTATCTCAAAGCACTCTCTAATTTCTCTGTGATTTTTCTTTCTCCCCATTATTTATTTAGGAGAGTGTTGTTTAATTTCCACACATTTGTGAATTTTCTAAGTTTCCTTCTGTTATTGTAGTCAGAGAACATATTTTCTATGATCTTAGTCTTTTTAAATGTATTAACACTTGTCGCCAAAAATTTAAATAAATAAATAAATAAATAAATGATAAAAATCCATGATGAACAAAATATCAACATTTTAAAAACAAGATCAGTACTACCTAGAAGCCTTTACTTTAGCTTCTAGGATGGTTCAGCAAGGCAATGCTTTTTGGGAACAGAGCAGAATAAAGAGTGGAAAGTGGATATCTAGGATCAAAAGAATGACTGATGGTGCATTGAGGTTGGGGAAAGGCTCCATAAATCTAGACCTTGAGCAGGGCTGGAATCATGGGTTTGTATCCTGTGTTGACGTACAGGGCCTTGTGTTCAGAAGGGCCCTACTTGGTACAATGTTCTGCCATCATTGCCTTGAAATTCTTTAATTTTTGAGTTAGGGGTTCCACACTTTCTTTTTGCAAATTGTATAGCCAGCCCTAGCCTTGGAATATGGTTAACATTTTTGTTTAGATAGATTTATTCACTTTTATTTTTTAAATGAAATATTGAGTTAATTTTAGTTTCACATGCAGTTGTAAAGAATAATATAGAAAGATACCATGTACCTTTTACCCAGTTTTCCCCAATGGTAATATCTTGCAAAATTATCCTACAAATATTACAACCAGGATATTGACACTAATACAGTCCAGCTACAGAATAGTTGTCACCACAAGGGTCCCTTGGGTTGCCCATTATAGCCATGCCCACATCTATCCCCCCCTTCTCCTCAAACCCCTCCATCATTGATCCTTGGCAACCACTAATCTGTTCTCCATTTATGTAACTTCGTCATTTTAAGGCTATATAAATAGCATCATAGAGTGTGTGACCTTTTCGGATCAGCTTTTTCACTCAGCATATTTTCTGGGAGATTTCTAAATTGTTGCATTATCTGTAGTTCATTTCTTTTTATTGCTGAGTAATATTCACGGTACAGATGCACTACAGTTTGTTTAATCATCCTTCCATTCAAGGACATCTTATTGGTGTCTCTTGATTGTATTTTCTTATTTATGTTGTAGTTTTCCTAGTTCTTAATATGATGAGTGATTTTCCATTGTATCCTGAATATTTTAGATATTATGAGTCACTGGATCCTACTTAAACTTTTTTTTTTTAAGCAGGCAGTCCTCCTATTGAGGTGCAGCATAAGGGCTGGACGAGTGTCTATGTTCAGCTTCTACTTGTCCTGCCAACCTCAGCCAGGCAAAGTGGGCACTAATTCATGCTGCTGTATTTCAGATGAGTGGATGGAAGTTCAACTACCAGCCAAGCCTCACTGCCACTCTCTGAGTGAAAGTGGCAAAAGGATTCTTACTGCCTGGTTGCCTTTGAGTGTAGGTGGAAACTCAGCTCTCCACTCGGCTTTACTGACTCCAAGCGAAGGAAAGTGGAGTTGCTCACTCTCCCCAACTCCTGCTACCTCACTAAGGGGTAGAGGTGTATTTCTTTCTCTTAATATTTGGCTGGAACAGGGCAGGGAATAAAAGGTACCCTTTTCCAGGTCCTTTGGCTAGGAGAGACGGGATCTTGGAGTTTTTTTCTGTTGGCCCTGAAAGAACGACAGGACCCGAGCTGACAGTTCACTGGAGAAGTTCCGCTTTATTCGGGGGAGAAGCATACATTTATATAGAGCCGGGTTCCGGGAGAGGGTGGTTAGTACACGGGCGGTAGTTGATTGGCCGGGGGTGGCTAATGATTTCTGATAGGCTGCACCTTGGCACCAGCGAGATCGTTAGGACCCAGAAGAGAAAAGCGCCATGTTTTAGGGAGTGCCTCCTGTGGGGTCTTCTATAGGGCCTTACAGGCCCCTTGTTGCTTCCTGGCTGAAGCCTTCTGGAATGCCCTGCCTGGAATATATGAGTGGCAATAAGGAAATCCAGAAAGCTCACCATGTGGTGTTCTGTAGTTCTTGAGGTCCTTATGCAGCCTACATTCTTCTTTCCACATTTCGGAGAAGACCTGTGTTGGTTGTGTTATGTTCAGGGCATTTTGGTATAAGAGGGAAGATATAACGGTATTTCAAAAAGTTCATGGGAAGGTTTGTATCATCTTTCAATACTATTTTTCCAGGAACTTTTTGCAGTACTCTCATATAGGAGGAGTGGGGTTACTCTCTTGGTGTAATCAGAGTCTCTGGGTAACTTTTTAAAAGACAGAAATGAGTTTGGGAGGAGGGGAAGCAGTCAGCAGAAGAGAAAAAGCACACACAAAAACCACGGAAAAGTGGAAAACCTATCTCTTCCTACTTGTCTCTGTTAACACACCTTCCTGGAACTTTCATTTTTCTTTGTTCAGTTTTCAAATTTCATCCCTATTTTTAGATTTCCGACTCAAAGACTGAATTTTTATAGACATTGTAAAACAATCATAACATTTTTTAATGCTTTGCCTGATAATCAGATAGTGAATTAGTATACCAAGAGTAAAGTTAGGGTCTTAGATTGTTTTCTTCTGTGATGTCTGGGCTGAATGCAGTAGGAGATACCATTTTACTATTAAAGAATAGTATTCAACTTATTTTGGTTTGCTGTTCATGGGCCCTTTATTTTATTTTTTTGATTATTGTTGTTTTTCTTCTTGCTTCAGAGCTAAGACAACAGCCAGGAAGTCCCAGAAGCTTGAGCTTTGTGGGAGTTTTATCTACTGACAGCCATAGTTTTATTTTTAAAAAAATTCATGTAAATTCAATTTTATAGGCATATCTGAGAGCATCACACTTTTGACTTAATGTTATTAATAAAAACAGAGACTCAGAAACTCATTTCCAGTAGCACTAGAAATAGATTATCTAGTTCTGTTCCTAAGAAATGAAAAAAATATATATCCCAAGGAAGTAGAGCATCTGATAGAATGTTGCAAAATATGTAGTGATTAAGCAAAACCTACTCTCCTAGTTCTTAGACTACTGGTGTTTGTTTGTTTTTGCTTTTGTTGCTTTTGTTTTTAATTTGAATCATGTAAGTTAGGTACACACAACAGGCAACATATGACACTTTAAAATTTCCTAGGAAAATAAAAATAATTCTGATAATTATGGTTTTAGCTAATACTGGAGTTAACCTTCCTCAGACATATACCAAAGCATTTGCTCCACAGGCTGAATCCTTTAGAGGGTGTCATTTAAAAATATAACTAGAACTAATCTGGTTCCTTAAGGATAGATAACTTGGAGAAAGTTGGATAGAAAAAGGCGCCTTTAGTTATCTAGGAAAATGTAAGGAGGGACCAAATACAATCAGGGGCAGTATATCACGTGGGTGGAATAGATTGGAAAATGTCAACAGGACTTGGTGACCAAATATTTTGGGAGATGAGAAAAAAGAGAAACTAAATAAAACTCACTCTTGTGTGTTCGGGTAGGTAGACAAAGATAATACATTTGAATTCATTATCTAATTGGCAGCTGAAAATATCAGTCAGGAGTTCAGAAAAAGTATGAGGTATATCTCTTAAGAGTGGAAAGTTACTAACATGGAGGTGATTCTTTAGGTCTTAGGCTTATAAGGCATGTACTATAGACTGAATTATCTCCCTCCCAAATACAGATGTTGAAGCCCTAACCCCCAGTGTAACTGCACTTGGAGATAGGGCCTATAAGTCATCATCAAGGCTAAACGAGGGTTTTACCTTAGGGGTGAGGCCCTGACCCAGTAAATTAGGAAGAAGAGACATCAGAGAGCTTGCTCTTTTCTTTTTCCGTACAAACTTAGCAAGGAAAGGCCATGTGAGGACATAATAAGAAGGTGGTTATTTGTAAGCCAGGAAAAAAGAGAGCCTTCACCAGAAACCAGATTGGCTGGAACCTTGATCTTGGACTTCCCAGCCTACAGAAGTGAGAGAAATAAGTTTCTGTTGCTTAAGCCATCCAGTGTGGGGTGTTTTGTTGTGGCAGCCCAAGCAAACTAAGATAGTATGTGAATGAAAGCAATTTCTCAGGGAAACTGAGAATTATTAGAAGAGTTAAGTTGTTAGTAAATAGTCTTGGAAGATGTAAATTTACCATTATTAGCAAATAATATTACCTGGATAATCAAAGTTATCAATTAGAATATACCAAAACTAATGAAAGGATAACACTGCATCCAGTAACAAAGTACATATTAAAAAAGACTCCCTAAATACCATTAATTACCAGATAGAAAATACAATGGAAGAAGAAACACATTGTCAATAACAAGGAAGTATACAATAAATAGTATTCATAAAATAAATTAAATAACAATTGTCAACATATAATTAAGAAAATTTAAAAACTTTACTACACGCAAAAAAGAACTAAATAAATGGATGATACAGTCTACTTTTCATAGAAATACCGACTACAGTCGTATTGCTAATTTTCAACAAAAAATCAATATAATTACTGCAATTATGACCAAAATATCATCAGGACATTCTTTCAGAATGTGGCAGTCATAAAATAATTAGTAACAATAGTTCAGAATATTTAGAAAAGGAGACTAATGAAGAATCTCGGTGCTTCTGATATTGAAATCATCATCATCATCATCATCCACAGTAATAGAAACATAGCTGTGCTTAAAAAGGTAGACACTTAAACCAGTGAAATGGAAGGTCTAGAAACTGTTTCACATAAACATAAAATTAGTTTATAATAAAGGTGATACCATATACCTAGAATGGGAAAAACACTTGAATTTTTATGATGCCAAAACCACACAAAAGCATTGCAATGGTACTGTGACAACTGGCTTAGTTGTTAGGAAAACAAAAATATTAGCTACAACCACATAGTGAAGTAAATTCCAGATAAAGTGACAATTTTAAATAGAAATAAGGAGAGAAATAAATAGGGAGAAAAGAAATACATACAATAGTGAAGAGGAGGAAAACATATATCTAAGTGTGAAGTAGAACTTTATATACGTGACACCAAAGTTAAAAACCATAAAGAAAAGTCTGATATGATTACATAAAAATTTCAAATGGTTATGATTATTAATAAAATAAAGCTGTAAGTAAATTTCAAAACTCGTAAAATTTGCAACATGTCTCAGAATAGTGTGGTAAAATTTAATGGGACAAATGATTAAAATTTCAATAGAAAAGATTAAAGTAGAAAGGAAAGTCTATATGAATATGAATAAAAATAAAAATATTAAATCCCAGTGCTAATCTAAACCTTTGGTATTAAAATAATAACTAAATATAGCAAATATCTAGAAAATTGGCAAAGACATAAATGAGGAAAAAAATCAGGGTTGGAGAGAATGGGAATTATCATGAGCCATGGCAGAAATGTAAATTTCTACAATTTACCTCTAGGCTAATTTAGAAGATAAGACAGACCCTGAAGATTTTCACACTACTCCTGTAATTTCAATTTGAAGGAATGCTTAAGAATATATGTCAAGGGCCGGCCCGGTGGCGCACTGCGCTAGTGCGCCGCTTGGGAAGCGCGGTTGCGCTCCCGCCGAGGGTTCGGATCCCACATATGGACCGGTTCCCGCTCACTGGCTGAGCGAGGCGCGGGGGCAGCACCGAGGGTTGCGATCCCGTTGCCAGTCCCGGTCCGGTACGGGGGCAACACTGAGGGTTGCGATCCATTGCCGGACACAGAAAAAGACAAAAAAAAAAAAGAATATATGTCAAGATGTATACAGGAATTTTTTAAAAGAATAACCTGACAACAACTTAAGTAGTCAACAGTATTATAGTCACTAAATAAATTCATGCAATGTAGTAATATCCATTTATTAAAAATGATTAGCTACACTTAATTAACTAGACTTAACTAAAATTAACTAAATTTACTAACTTGGAAATATGTTCATGCTATATATAAACAGATTACAAAATAATATGTAAAGGAATAACCCTTCAAAATATATTTCCGTATATATGTATAGAAGGAAGTCTAGAAACATAGGTACCAAAATTTAATAATATTGATTTCTGTGTGGTGCATTTTTTCTCCTGTGTATAGTTTCTGGTTAAGGAAACTAAAGTGTGTTCATGCATATATATATATATATACATATACATATACATATCTCATTAAACAAAATATTTTGTTTAGAAAAATAAGAATCATCATATATATATACATACACATATCTCGTTAAACAAAATATTTTGTTTAGAAAAATAAGAATCATCAGTCACCCTAAGATGGGCAGAAGAAAAGCAACTGATTGAAACAAAAAGAAACAGAAGTTTAAGTGGGAAACAAGTAGCACTGATATTGAAGCAGAAACTGCTTCCTGATTTATTAAGTGCCTGGAATGTGTCCAGCACTCTTCTAGATGCTGAAGGTAGAGAAGTGAAGACTTGTAAGTCTTTACCTTGGCAGAACTTAGAGTCTAGGAGGGAGGGACAGGATGATGGATAGAACGTAATTTACAATGCTTGCTTGGAATGGTGTGGTGGTGGTGGAGATGGAGAGAAGTGGACAGACTCCAAATATATTTTGAATGTAGAGCTCAAAGCTCTAGTTGATAAGTTGAATACAGGAAAGAGCAAAAGAAAACTATTAAGAAAGACTCTTAGGTTTTTGGCTGCTGTCATCTACTGAAATTAATAACACACAGAGAGAGATATATCAAAAATTAAATATAGGATGTACTAAATGTTGAATAGTGATTAGGTCTTCAAGGGAACACGTCAGGTAGATTGTTGTATAAATATGTTTGAAGCTCAATTGAGGAATAAAGGCTGGAGATAAAGATTTGGAAAATCATACAATAAAGATGGCTTTTAAAGTCAGGAGGTTAAATAAGATCACTTAAGGGGAGATGGTTCAGGGTTGAGCCCTGGACCACTCAAATGTAACCATGTTTAGAGAGCAAAAAAGGCTGCCAAGATGACTGGAGAAAACTAGCAAGAATAAAGAACACAGAAGTGTGTCACAAAGTCATGAGAACAAGTTTTAATGAGTAAAGCATCGTCTTTGGGGCTAAATACTAATGATAAAACTGAGAAATGTGCATTGGATTTGGCAACACTGTTATTACTGACAAGAACCTTGTCAGTGTGTGTGACAGGGCTGGAAGCCAGATTGGAGTGGGTCAAAGAGTAATTCACAAGTCCAGATGAAAATGTTGCTAAAAGGAGGAGAGAAATGGATGGAGTATGGTGAGAGCCATTTTTTTATTAAGATGGGGTAATATTATGGTAAGTCTTTATGTGGCTTGGATTGGCTTAGTGGAGATGAAGTGAGTGACGGCCCTGGAGGGAGAGGGGGTAACTGAGAAATAAAGTTGTTGCAAAGGTGGCAGAGGATGGGTCCAGGGCACACATCTTGGGATTAAAATTTTCAGAGGAAGAAAGTTTTTTGCACTGTCAACAGCAGAAAGGCAGAGAATATGACTATAAATGCTAATTGATTTATAGATTTAGTCATGGGAAGCTGTAGGAATCCTTGTTTAACTGAATTTTTTCTGTGAAGTAAAAGACAAACTCAGCATCTGAGAGCAGGATGTAGGGGTACAAGGATGATTTGAGAAGTGATAAAAAGGTACAGAATGTTAAACAGGGATCACTAGAAATAATGCTTTTTATGAACATATAATAGGATTTCTAAGCACTATTGTGTGTTCATTTGAGGTATGACGATATAAATATAAAGATCAACCTTTTGGACTAATTTTCTACTAGAATGCAATTTTCTACTAGAATGTTAAGTTCTCAGGCAGAGAAATGAAGGATGTGGAGAGTTAGGTTCAACCAGGTTGGACTGTTTCCAGGTGAATTATATAGAAGGAGGGGTAAGGAACGGAGGGTGCTTGCGAGGAAGGACATACCATGACAGCTAAATTAATCTAAGCTGCATAGGTAGGGACGTGACAGAGGGTTATGGGTAATAAGTAATAAGAACCAGTATTAATGGATTAGACACCTTGGTTAAGTTAAATAATTATTAGAGTAGTAGAGTGAGTTAATGTGAGAAAGATTCCATGGTTGGTAGAAACTGGGGAGCCCACCATCTTATCTTAAGAGTGCGTGGCTGGGAAGAAGGATTGGAAAAACAGATAGTTAGATATAAAGAGATAAAAGAAATGAGATATCAGGACATCCAATGTCTCATCCATGGTCATACTGAAGTCACAAAAATGAAAGAGTTTTAGAGAAAGATTGACATTGTGACTTGGGAAGTAAGATCTTCAGTGAATTAAGGGCAGTCACTCAGAGAAGAGGAAAAAACTAAAGGTGAGTGAATGGGATAGTGTTTTTGAAGAAAGAAGGAAAATAGTTTGCAAGCCAAATTTCTAGAACTGGTATTGCTCATCTCCAACCTTCCCAAAGCTCTTGTACACATAACACTTCTGTTTGTGGTGATGCCAAAATTGTCCTCCCACTTGCTTGTGAATAAACTGTAAGACTTCTTAATTGTCCTTGACTCATTGAACTGTGTAGGAACCTTTACATAATCTGGTAAGGCATCTACACTATGAATCCAAGGATTCAAGGATTGAAAACATTCAAGGATAAGTTGCATATTTATTGGTAAGAAAACTTACTGTTTAACAGGTGATATTGGCTAAGAATCTAGTGAGGACAATTACCCCTCCTCCAGGCTGTTTGTCTCACATAAGACATGTGGAGAGACAACTTCCACTCCAGGGGCTACATCATAAGCTAGATCTTCCAGGCGCATCTGATTAATACTAAGATTAGAAGGTAGAAAACATAGTCCAAGAAGAAACTGAGAATGGAGGGGAGTCTTCTAATTACAAGTTGGGTATTCTTGAAAACATATTGAAAAGATTTAGAAGACAGGAGAGGAACAGAGTTTGGATAGTATTAGGTATGTGCCAACAAAGTGAGGATGAAGGAACCCAATGACACCGGGTGGGCATAGAGACTTAGGCATCTGGGAATGACTGAAGTAAATAGTAAACACTTTAGTTCCTTCTGAAGCTGGATTTAGCTTAGGGTTCTTAGATAATGTTGGCAATTGGTCTAAGCTAGAGTTCTGCATATTTCTTATTTTGGTGTAGAGCAATGAGAGAACAAAACCTATTGCATAAAAGGAGAGATAATTTTGCATTTTCAAATTCAGAGTTACTATTCTCAAAATACAGATGATGTCATTTGTGTTTATGCATAGTCTGATGGACATAGCCTAAATTAGATAAATGAGGTTCATAAGATGTAGAAAGAGGGATATTACATGTGAGAGACTCTGAAGGAGAGCAGACTCTAAGATTCAAGTCATCATGAAAGCTGAATCCATTATCACCATCTTCAGGATCTCACAGTGGTCCCAGAAAGGTTACTAGTAGGACAATTTGAGAAGAGTTTTGAGAGTTGAGAACTCCTGGCTTATGAGAATATGTACTTTACAGGAAGGGAATATAATACCTGTACCGGATGGTATGGTAGAATGGATGAAGAGAGGCAGAAAAGAGGGAGCAATGGCAGGAAATGTGCTTATAGTAAGGGTCAGTGCTCCTACTATGTGTCAGACACTATCCTAAGGTCATTGCTAATTTAGTTTAATCGCTGTTAAAAATAAAAACAAAACAAAAAACTATGAGATGCATGTGATTCTTAAGTGCATTTTGTGGATTAGGATGGAGGCCTAGAGGGGTAAGGACCCTGCTAGGTTGAGCAGTCAGTGCCTGTGGGGGTCAGGATTCGCACCCACTTTGTCTGTCTCCAGAGCTCTTTGTCTTAACCACTGGGAATGCAATAAAAGGAATTCAAGAATAGCATGATAAATCAAAGAGCACTGTTTTAGCAGAAAAATAACAATTCAGAAATATTAGAGAATTAATTGATTAAAATAAGTTACAGAAAAAGGTTTAACATATATCTGAGGTCATATCAGAATTATCATCATAAATAGCAAGTATGGAAATTTTAATTACAATAATTACTATTTTTAATACAAGAATTGTGATCAAAATAGATCTGTGGACAGGCCTGGCTTCATGAGTATGCGGTCTGTGAAGTCACACAGTGCTGTGGGTTTATAGAAGCCCAATGCTTCATTTGATGCTTTAATATCATTACAGCATTATTCTTAATAAATTTCAAACAAGAGTCATTTTGCACCAGTCCTTGTGGATTATGTAACTGGTCCTGTATGTAGATAGTGAAATGTTTAACAAATTATGCCAACATACCAATATACTTAAATTACATCTGATTTTAGCCAAAGTGAAAGCACTGAAAAAGTTTACAGTTAAAAATTTGGAATGTATTATTAAAAAGTAAACACATGAGGTTGATCACATGTACCATGTTTCAAACAAAACCAACATATCTCTGGTTTTTAAAACAAGAAAGTCAACTGCAACTAATTAACTAATTGTAAGGTAGTCTGGAAGGATATCTAAATTCTTGGTAAGCTAAAGCCTCTGAGAGTGCTGCAAGAAGTAGCAGCCAAAGAAAAAAAAGATTCAACTTAGTTCAGGAAGAAAATGCACGGAAGAGTGAGAAGGCAGTCCCAGAGCATCTGGCAGCTCTACATGGGAAGACAATAGGAGAACAGATGGAAATAGAAAGTAAAAATTCACACCCATGCAAATCTTCTAGCCAGAAGCAGAGAAGAGTGAGAAGGCAGTCCCAGAGCATCTGGCAGCTCTACATGGGAAGACAATAAGAGAACAGATGGAAATAGAAAGTAAAAATTCACACCCATGCAAATCTTCTAGCCAGAAGCAGAGGGTTCACCACAACGGTGTAAGTCCTGCTGGACACATCAGGAAACATGAAGGAAAAAAGCCTTCCAAAATCTGCTAGGATTTTGCTAATATCATTTTAGCTATTAGCCTGTGGAATGAAAGAATGCCAAGTAATCCTGTGGAGCCCCAGGCAGATACGTGCATGGTAGTGTGTGGTCTCTTAAAATATTCTGCTTCAATGTATATAGCGCAATACGGTACAGAGAAGGGAAAGTTTAATCTGTCCAATAATGTATTTCCTTATTAAGCATGCCCGCAGTGAAGATTTAGCACTCCAAATAAAAACAATTCCATGAAAACAATGATAAAAGAATGGCATGGCACCAGATTGTTAGTTTGCTAGATAATATAAAGACAGTGTCTTAGGTCAAGATAGACTTCTCACATAGATCTATTGGTTACAAAAAAATCCACAATAGCCTTTTCTTTTCTTTTTCTCTTCTTTTTTCCTCCTCCTCCTTTTTTTCCTCTTAGCAGATATATGTGTGTGTCTTGTGCCTGTATGGAGACCTCATGATATTATCATAAAAAGACAATAAAAGTTGAGGGAAATTTAACCAAGTTAAACATTTTCTTTTTTTTTACTCTATTGTTATATTTAAGTACACAAATCATGAAAATGTTATAAGCCAAATGTATTATGCTACTTTAAAAGCATAAATATTTATTAAAAATTCTAAATGGATTAGAATTGACCTTTTTTTTTATTCTATTGTTATATTTAAGTATACAAATCATGAAAATGTTATAAGCCAAATGTATTGTGCTACTTTAAAAGCATAAATATTTATTAAAAATTCTAAATGGATTAGAATTGACCTTTTTTAAAATTGCTTTTTCAGCCAAGAAATATGAGTATCCTCTTAAGTAGCAAAGCAGATTTTAGTTTACCAAAACCTGAGTGAGGACTCAGATTTTTAATTTTGATGTTGTTCTTAGACATTTCTTGATTATTTATTACGAAGATTGGCTTTTGAAAAATAATATTACATATCCAGAATAGTGTCTCTGCTGTTTTAGCTACTATAAAATTGATGTTACACAAGAAGGACTGCGTTGCCCACATCTGAATCAAGAAATCCATACCCGAGGAATCCAGATTATTTAAAGTTTATTATTTTTTACATTTCATTAATGTCTGCATTCCCAGCAAAGAGCACAGTTACTTGTCACATAGTTAATACGTGGCAACGTGCATTATACTGAAGTAAATGGTTTGGAATACTTTTCTCCACAGAGACTGCAGTCTCCATTTGTACTTACTGATCACATACTATGTGCTAGATTGTTGGGGATTTGGGTTCTGATTTGGTTCAACTTTAAATCAATTATCTCATTTACAGAATGGAAATAATTTCCTTTCTGCCAGAAAAAGTTTCTTGAGAGTTAAAAACCTCATTGGCTATGAAAGTAATTAAATTTAAAGTATTACAAAGTATTTTATTTTAATAAAACAAGCATATTCTTTGTTCATTTAGCAGCAATAAATTTTGTAACACTTGAATCAACAGTAGAACTCACAGTGCTTACACACCAGTTCATCAGATTTACTCCCTAGAGCTGCTGAAGGCTCAGTTTAATTTTAATTTTTGAATTTGCTAATCAACCATGTTAAAAATCCCTTAAGTAGTTAATAATGTATTATTCACAACCTCTCATGCTTAGTTTAATATATGAAAGAGACTATTTTGAGTACTGTACTTTTTCACATAATTTACATACCCATAGTAGATGCCCTCATTGAATCTTAAAATTGCCTCATTAAAACTTAATAATATTCTATAACATAGTTTATCTGGATTGCTTTTAAATTATTCCAGGTCATTTTCCAGCTAGTGATTTTTTTAATGGAACACAACTAAGCTATATTCTTGACCAAAATACATAATTTCAGTTATTTCATTTTCCCTTTGTTATGCATATCCAGAATCCTTAAGAATCTTTAATTGTGTTCATGCTTCTTTGGCTTAACATCATGAATTTAATTTTATATTAAATTTGTAGTCCTCAGTTATTATATTAAGGGAACTATTAAATGCATTTTTGTTATTTAAATTGTGAGAAAAATATTCATGTTTACGTTGCCTTGGGTTATCCTTCATTTGCTTCTTTTTATAATTTTTATTGAAAGACTGTTTTTAGAACAATTTCACATTTACAGAAAAACTGAGCAAACAGTAAAGTTCCCATATACCTCCACCCACAGTCTCCTCTATTATTAACATCTTACATTATTAATATGTTACATTTGTAACAGTGAACCAATATTGGTACTAAAGTCCATAGTTGGTTCGGATTTCTTTAGTTTTTTATCTAAAGTCTTTCTTGTATTCCAAGATCCTACCTAGATTCCCACATTACATTTAATCATCATGTCTCCTTAGATTCCTCTTGGGTGTGATAGTTTCTCAGATTTTCCTCGTTTTTGATGGCCTTGATGGTTTTGACTAGTATTGGTTAAGTATGTTGTAGGATGCCTTTCTACTGGAAATTGTCTGATGCTTTTTTCGTGGTTAGACTGAGATTATGCGTTTTGAGAAGCAAGGTCATAAAGATAAAGATAAAGTACCATTTTCACCACCTCCTATCAAGGCTACGTACTATCAACGTGACTTGTGACTCATGATGTTGATCTTATGATGTTTGACCCGACGTTTGACAAGCTAAAACAGTATTTGTCAGGGTTAGCCACTGGGAATTTGCGCTTTTTATTTCCATCTTTTAATATTGCAGTCTTTGGGGAAAAAGTCATCTCTAGGTAAACATAATTTATTTGGAATTCTTCTGCACAAAAAATCTGTTTCTTCTCATTTATTAATTATTTAATCATTTCGATATATCAGTATAAATCATACACATTTATTTTACATTTAAGGTTATAACGCACTACTTTATTTTGTTGCTCAAATTTTTCCAGCTTTTGGATATTGGGAGTCATTCAGTTGGGTCCTGTGCCCCTTTAAAAATCTCATCCCTGTGCGTGTGCGTGTGCGTGTGTGTGTACGTGTTCACACGTGCACGCACATGATTTGAATACTTCATTATATTACAGCATTACGAGATGCTCCAGGTTCATCTTGAATATTTCCTTCTAGAATCAGCCAATTGCCCCATGATCTCTCATTCTTTGTATTAGAGTAAGGCTTTACGATCCAAGATCTGGGCACTAGATATGCTTGTTGCTACTAGAGGGTCATTTCTTTTAAGCTCTTTCAGCTCAGCTGATACAGTAGATAAATATATGTGTGTATATTAACCCATGTATATACACATATCAATAAATATTTCTATACATAAACTTCTGTATCTATATTAACTTAGCATTAAGTCATAGCGATATTCCCAGCTCTAATCCATTACCACATGGATGTTTTGGCTCCTTCTCTTCCTCATCTGTAAACTCCTACTGCAACAGTGAGAAATTTAGATCCCAACCTCTGACATCCATTTACTTAACTGTTCAATATCAGAATTGTTCATCCATGTTTATGTTGTAAACAACTTTGTGAACTAGAGTACAGTGCTGATATGCACTTGCTTTTGTCTTTGGTCTCACACCCTCCACTCATTTCCATAGTCACTTAGGTAACCATCTTTTCCTCACCCCCTTCAGTGTGGTTTTTCCATATGCTTGTAATAGAATTAGATTCTCTTGTCACAGACTGCATGCTTTCCTGAGATTCCCCCAAAATACTAAATGACTTTCAGAAATTTGCTTAGATTAAGGTTCATTCTTTGTTCTGTAAAGTTCCATGGTTTTTGACAAATGCACAATGGCATGTATTCATCATTATAGTAGAATAGTTTCACTGAATAGTTTCATTGCTCCAAAAAGTCCCTGTGCTTTACCTATTCATCTCTCTCCTCTCCCTCTGAATCCCTGGCAACCACCAATCTTTCTTCTGTCTCTATTGTTTTGCTTTTTCCACAAAGTCATTTGCAGTCCATGTTTGAACAACATGGGGGTTAGGGACACCAGCCCACTGCATAGTCAAAAACCACATATAACCTTTGACTTTGTTGTGCAGCCCTCACCCCACCAGCTCACTGGGCACTGCACCGCACACCTCAAACCCCTAGAGGATAGGGGGATGGGGACGGGGCATCTGGCTGTCACTTAACTTTTGAACAACATGGGGGTTAGGGACACCAGCCCACTGCATAGTCAAAAATCCACATATAACCTTTGACTTTGTTGTGCAGCCCTCACCCCACCAGGTCACTGGGCACTGCACTGCACACCTCAAACCCCTAGAGGATAGGGGGATGGGGACGGGGCATCTGGCTGTCACTTAACTAGTAGTTAAGTAGTTAAAAGCTAATTAACTATTTAACTGCTAATAGCCTACTGTTAGGTAGCCTGCTTAACTATTTGGTTAGGCATGTCATGCATTCATTTTAATAAATAAAAGATGCATATTGTAATTCCTAGAACAATTAATAAAAATATGCTGAGAGGTATAGGTAAAAAAGCCAATAAAAGATTCAAAACGGAATGTTACAAAAAATGTGGCTAGCTCAAAAGAAGGTAGGAAAGAAAGGATAGAGAGGGGAAATCAAATAAAACAAATAATGAAATGGGAGACCTAACTCCAACCATGTCAATTAGTTATATAAAGTGTAAGTAGAATAAACATACCAATTTAAAGGACAATTATCAGACTGGATACAAAGAAAGACACAACTATATGCTGCCTAAAAGAGATACACTTTAAATACAAAACAAAAAATTGGTCCACAGTAAAAAGATGGAAAATGATATACCATGCAAACAGCCATCATAAGAAAACTAAATTGGTATATTAATATCAGATGAAATAGACCTCGAGACAAGGAATATTATGAGAGATGAAGAGGGATATTTCAATACACCAGGAAGACGTAGAAATTATAAATGTTAATGAACCTCATAACACAGCTTCAAAATACAGGAAACAAAACTAACAAAGCTAAGGGAGAAATATACAAACTCACAAACATAGTTGAGATTTTATATGACAGAATACCTTGATAGAAAATTAGTGTGAGTAGAGACTAAATAACACTGTCATTCAGCATGACATGATTAATGTCACAGACACGATAAAATAGAGATTACATAGTGGGCCCCAATACATATCTCAATAAATTTCAAAATGCTGAAATATTCCTCTTACCATAAGAAAACTGAATTGGAAATCAATAATGATGTTATCTAGAAAATCTCCAAATACTGGAATCAAAGAAGAAATCAATACAGAAATTAGGAAATATTTTTAACTAAATGACAATTAATATAGAACATATTAAATTTTGAAGGATACAGTTAAATCAGATCTTATAGTCAGATTTAGAGCTAAAAATACTTATATAAAAAGAAGAAAAAAATTAAAATTATTGACCTAAATTTCCACTTTAGGAAGCTAGTAAAGGAAGAATACATTAAATACAAAGTGATAGAAGGAAAGAAATAATAAATATAAGAGAAGGCATCAATAAACTGGAAAACAACAAAATTATAGAGAAAAGTAACAAAGCCAAAAGTTGGTCCTTTAAAAATATTAATAAATCTATAAAGCACTGGAAGAGTGATCAAGGAAAAAAACCACAAATTACCAATCTCAGTAATAAAAGATAGGTTAGTATCACAGATCTTCTAGTTATCAAAAGGATAATGCGATATTATGAACAACTTTAAACCAACAAATTTGACAATTCAGACAATAAAATGCATTTCTTAAAAAATACTACCTACTAAAACTCATAGAAGATAAAATGCACAGTACAAGTATACATGTTTATATTATATATTTACACATTAAATTAAATTTGTTATCCAAACCTCTCCTACAAGGTAATTCAGAGCCTAGATGGCTTCATTTGTGAGTTCTATCAACTATTTAAGGAGAAATAATACTATTCTCTT
>NW_007732937.1:41387-42114 GCF_000696425.1 Galeopterus variegatus | reverse complement strand
GTCCGATGTCATAAAGTTAGTGGTGCAAGGTTTAAACTCAGGTCTTGTGACCAGAGTCTATACTGTTCAATACTTTATTATTATAACTCTTTTTTCTTTATGCTATTATTCAATTATCTGTAGAGCACTGCTCATATTTGCTTAGTCTGCTCTCTCTACTGTAGCTTATTTCATTACGTGTTTTGTACTTATTCATGTTTACCAATAAATACAGATATTTATTTGTGGAAATCCTATAAAGCTAGTCTTAAGTTCACATTCTTCCAAAGAATAGACCTTGGTGCTACCATCATTTTGTTAACTTCTCTTTTTGGGTAATGTAGCACAGTTTTTATGAATTCACATCTGCAAACCACATGAATGCAGACCTGTTATTTTGCATGTTCAAGGGAGATGTTTTTCTCCTATCAGAGCCTAGCTCAAGACATGCTTCCTCCTAATCATAAATCACTGATGGTGACTTTTTTAAAAGAAATTGAGTCCACTCTTTCCCTGGGGGTATAAGTTATTAAGATTTCCAACTCCTAACTTTGTATGAGTTCAAACCTCATTTTTTGAACCTGTGAGTTCATTACAACCCAAATTTGTGTCACTGAGTTTAGCAGAAATGTTCAGGCTAGATGAAATAGCAGTGACAATGCACCAGTGTCGTCTTCATCTCCTGTTAGTTTAGGTTCTGGGGATTTCTTTTACTTTCTTGCAAACCCCAAAATGTGTCTACAGGGGC
>NW_007732937.1:37061-39435 GCF_000696425.1 Galeopterus variegatus | reverse complement strand
TTGGAGCTAACTCATAGTGCTACAATAAACTCTATTTATTTATTTGTTTGTTTGTTTGTTTCTTTTAACAGCCTGAGTTAGTTTCTCTTCCTTGGAACCAAAGAAGATTAAGTAAAATAGGAAACTTAATCAGAAAACTAATACAACTCACTTATTATTATCATGGTTTTTATATGTATGGGGGGTAGAGAGACTGAATGATATTAGTGGGTTAGCTTCTTTAGGGTAATGACCACAATTAGAAAGTCCATGCTAATTATTANAGTTTAGGTTCTGGGGATTTCTTTTACTTTCTTGCAAACCCCAAAATGTGTCTACAGGGGCTTTACTAGGCATTAATGACCATGAGATGGTGGCCTCTGTGTAACCATGGTTGGGGAATTGGAGAAGAGTCCTTCTGATTTTTTACTCTTCCTTCAGGGCAAAGGAGGCTTTCAAGGACCTGTGACTGGATAGGTCATAGCTGGGTGCATTTGTTTGTTTGGGGGAAGGTTAGTTAAGGTAGGTTTGTGACATGGATAAGAAATGTGAATTGGAGAGAGAGCACACGTGATCGCCTGCCTGTCTCATTATTCAGGTCTTTACTCTCACTGGAAAGTCCTAGGCCATGGGCCGAGTACCAGTTGCAGCTTTCTAGGCCTCTGAGTGGTTAAATCTCTAGCAGACAGGGTCATGGACTGTGCTCTGTGGCATCTCCTGGACACCTGTGCTGGTTGACAGCTCACAGACTTTTCAAATTAAAGTCTGGGCTTACAATGATATAATTGTAGACTTTTAAAACCAGGAAAATTTCTGTGTAATTAGGCACTTAAACCACACAGTTAGTTTATTTTTAGGTGGGGATTCTCTGCAGATAACTGAATATGTTATGAGAGTTTGTCTTTGCCTGCTTTGGAGCCTCTTATTGTTTCAAGTAGCATTTGTACATTTTCAGTATTCGCTAAACCCACTAAATTTAATAGTTTGAAATAGCTGGCCCCAGTCATCCTTACAAATTAATACTGTTGTACTACATTCCATTTTTCTTAAAATTAATATTTTGGCTGTCCATAAATTAACTTCTAGCAATCCAACAACACAAACATTTGTCCTTTTAATTTGAATTTCTTGACACAGGAGGTGTTTTCAAGGTAGATGAATGTATAATTATTCAGCTCAAGTACGGCAGATGAAAATGAAGGCATAGATATCTCTTTGACGTACTGTCTTTTGCAGTTCCTGCTGGAAATCTGAATCCTAATTTCTTTTTGCTGAAGTATTCTCCTCTTATTCCTCTTTATTTTTTGTGCTTAGAGCCAATCTCCTATCAAAAACATTTCATGGCATTACTTCCCTCCTTTCTTTTCTTCCTTCCTTCTCCTTCCCCCTCCCCCTTCCCCNATTTTTTGTGCTTAGAGCCAATCTCCTATCAAAAACATTTCATGGCATTACTTCCCTCCTTTCTTTTCTTCCTTCCTTCTCCTTCCCCCTCCCCCTTCCCCTCCCTCCCTCCCTCGCCCCCTCTCTGAAATTTGATGTATCTAACATTACAACCCTTGCTGGGAGCACAAATGGGCAAACACAATCTTATTTCCGTGCTCTCTTTGCCTCAAGATCTCCTTTCCAATCCATCAAATGGATTAGGTTTGGCTGCCTACAAAAGAAAAATGTAAAATAATAGTGTCTTAGGAAAATATATCTCCCATCTATATCTATCAACTTATTTTCCTCTCATGTGTAGGAGGAAGTTCAGGGATGTTACAGTGGCTGTGTGTTCATCAGTGATATAAGCTTCTTCTATCTTTCTGCTCCGTTTTCCTATGACATCAGCTCAGGATCCACAGTGACTGCTGGAGCTCTGGGCATCATGTATGCATTCCAGTTGTCAGGAAAGCCACCAAAGTATAAATCAAAAGGGGTATCTTCAAATAGAATAAGTTTTCTTCAAGAATCTGTCCTAGGCAAAGGGTAGAAACATCACCAATGATACTCTAATATTTCAAAGATTAAAAATGGTGGAAGCTGGATGGTCCTAACGATGTTCCACTGATTTCTGCTACAGAGATACCCAGTGCTGACCTGTTTCCTATCCTTTCTGAGGCTTATTTTTTAAGCTTTACCTTTGATTCTTGGAGCTAACTCATAGTGCTACAATAAACTCTATTTATTTATTTGTTTGTTTGTTTGTTTGTTTCTTTTAACAGCCTGAGTTAGTTTCTCTTCCTTGGAACCAAAGAAGATAAAGTAAAATAGGAAACTTAATCAGAAAACTAATACAACTCACTTATTATTATCATGGTTTTTATATATATGGGGGGTAGAGAGACTGAATGGTATTAGTGGGTTAGCTTCTTTAGGGTAATGACCACAATTAGAAAGTCCATGCTAATTATTA
>NW_007732937.1:35847-36817 GCF_000696425.1 Galeopterus variegatus | reverse complement strand
ATATATATATATTTCTTTATTTTCACTTAACAAAATACCTAATAAATGGCTGCTACTTTAACACTGGTGAATTATGATTACATATATATCAATGTATGTTTGTACACTACTTAAAACTGTGGAAACCTGCCCACTTAATAAGACATGTGGATAACCAAGCCCTATACTGTAAATCCACAAGAAGCTTCAGCAAGCATGCTAACCATTTCTAAGAAACCATAAGTTGTAAATACTTATGGTCGTCAACTTATACTGAACAGAAAAAGAAAAGTTACCTAAAAAGAGTTTCTATAAAAAATTCCCAGGTACTTCACAGTTTATTGGAAGCAATTTTAGCAGTAAGCATGGAAAAAATTACTTTCATATGGGCATACGATCACTTTTATGCCATCTGTATGCATTTATTAAATTACTTTACCAAATATATACAGTGTTTCTCTTACAATTGTACTTTTATTTTTTTCAGCATAATAAACTTTTTATGCAATCCAATTTAAAATTTGTAACATATACCTTAGGTTCGTTTCACTAGAAAGAAACTCTGAGATGGAAAGCTGGAAACAGAAGGTGGAACTGGGAGTGCCCAAGGGAGATGAACCTCTGGGATGTGAGGAAGGCAGAGTTGGGCAGAGGGAAAAGAGGCCTCAGGGTGACTGACACTTCAGCCTCACAGAATCTTACAGGGATGGCCATTCAAAGTGTCACAGAGACCAGGGCACTGAGTCTTTGTATCTTTCCACCAGCCAGTTATTAGTTATAGGAAGTTCCCTAGGAAGAAGGCTTAGACTTGGGCAAGGTAGACTTCATGTCTGAGAGCAGGTACCAGTGAGGAATGTAACTGTACCAAAGCGTCAGACCTGGCAAGGGTTTTGGCTGGAGCACCACAAGATTCATGACATAAAGTACATTTTGCACTCATGGACACAAATTAGGACATTGAAAGTAGTTATATATTGTAACCACCATGTTA
>NW_007732937.1:33338-35068 GCF_000696425.1 Galeopterus variegatus | reverse complement strand
GAAGTTCCCTAGGAAGAAGGCTTAGACTTGGGCAAGGTAGACTTCATGTCTGAGAGCAGGTACCAGTGAGGAATGTAACTGTACCAAAGCGTCAGACCTGGCAAGGGTTTTGGCTGGAGCACCACAAGATTCATGACATAAAGTACATGTTGCACTCATGGACACAAATTAGGACATTGAAAGTAGTTATATATTGTAACCACCATGTTATATACACTCAGAATCAATAAGCCACTGTGTAAGATATCCTCTGACCATCTTTAGTACTATCCCCTCTCTGCTAAGCTTTACTCTGTATCACAAGGGCATAAAGCATGGAAACTACATTTCCCAGACATCAGTACCAGAGGATATGGTTTGACTCCAGAAGTGACTGGGGTCTGCATAAGATCTGAAAGGCAGAAGAGAAGAAAAAGCCATTATTCTCCAGTGGTAGGCAGTTTTATTTCCCAGAAATGTTCCACTGGGATTTCACAATGGAAAAACAGTTCGAGTGAGAGAACATCTTTCCAGTGTGTCAATGCATTCCTCTATGAAGAGAAATAGAATACTGTGGTCATATAGCCACTAATTCTTTTGGCCTGAGGCAATTTATGTATGTATTTAGGAATTCCAGTAAAGTATGACAGGAAGGGGGCACTAGTTGCGTGGGGAAAAAAGAAGAGAGAAGAGCCCACATGAGTGGGGTATCGGAGAAGGTTTCAAGGAGAAAGTTGATAAAGAGAGCATTAAAGATTGAAAGACTGGAGCAATTACAAGCCCTGAGAGAATTGGAGATGACAAGCAAGGGGATTTTTATAACATTGTCAAGGCTGCTGATCACGAATACACAAACACATGTAGACTGGTACACATGAATATCTGGCCTATATTTGTGTTACAAACAAAGTGGAAAGCCCAAAAAGTTTTTGCTTGCATTTGGCAGAGGAAAATAAACAAGCAAAAGTGAAACTGTGTCTAGGCAATAGTTTAAACCAGAAGTGCATAAAGAGATATACTTTAAAAACCCTTTGAGATTTTATTAGATTATTAAAATACTCATAGACATTTACATGTTTTTTCAAATATTTAGAATAGATTGGAAAATGTTTTTGATAATGCGATGTTCCTAGAATATTTATAATCAGGTGATCAATCAGTTGAAGAAACATGAAGATCCATCTTTACAATGAAAAATTATTTCAAGTTGCATGATAACCAGGCTTTAAACCAAATGCAATAATTTCTAGGTGTGAAAACAATGAAAAAATTGAATAAGTATGTAAACACTAAGATTTATTACTTAAATATAAATATTCAGATAAACTTTACATAACACTTCATTATTCTATCTTGAGCTTTTTAAGAAACTTTAAACTAAAGAACAAGACCAAGAATGGAAGAAAAACACAATGTTTGCCAATGAACTCTAGGGCCTGAAAGAGAGGGATGTTTGATATTGGATTTATTAGAGACCTAAGCAAAGATATCTTTCCAAAATCTTGTGTTGCAATGGGTTGTCCAGGCTAGCTGGCTCTTAATATTTTTCTTACATGTTTGAAAAACATCAGCTTTCAAAGTTATAATCATTGAATTTGTAGATCACTATGGGTAGTATAGACATTTTCAAAACATTAGTTCTTCTAATCCAAGAGCATGGAATAGCTTTCCATCTTTCTGTGTCTTCTTCAATTTCTTTCAATAGCGGTTTGTAGTTCTCATTGTAGAGATCTTTCACCTCCTTGGTTAAA
>NW_007732937.1:19277-32650 GCF_000696425.1 Galeopterus variegatus | reverse complement strand
CATTATTGGAGAATATAAATGCAACTGATTTGGGGGCATTTATTTTGTATCCTGCAACATTGCTAAAATTATTAACCAGCTCTAGGAGTTTGTGATAGAGTCTTTAGATTTTTCTATATGTAGTATCATGTCATCTGCAAATAGGGACAGTTTGACTTCATCTTTTCCAATCTGGAAGCCATTTATTTCTTTCTCTTGCCTGATTGCTAGGGCTAGTACCTCCAGTACTATGTTAAATAGAAGTCATGAGTGTGGGCATCCTTGTCTTGTTCCTGTTCTTAAGGGAAAAGCCCTCAGTTTTTCCCCATTCAAAATGATACTCGTGGTGGGGTTGTTATAGGTAACTTCTATTGTGTTGAGATACTTTCCTTCTATACCTAATTTGTTGAGAGTTTTTATCATGAAGGGATGTTGAATTTTGACAGATGCTTTTTCAGCATCTAGTGAGATAATCATATGTTTTTTTGTCCTTGAGTTTGTTGATGTGATGTATCACATTTATTGACTTTAATATGTTGAACCATCCTTGCGTCCCTGGGATGAATCCCACTCGATCATGGCATATAATTTTTCTGATGAGTTGCTTTATTTTGACTGCTAATATTTTGTTGAAGAGTTTTGCATCTATGTTCATCAGGGATTTTGGCCTGTAATTTTGTTTTTTTGTTGTGTCTTTATCTGGTTTTGGTATCAGAGTTATGATGGCCTTATAGAATGAGTTTGGGAGAGTAGCTTCTGTTTCAAATTTTTGGAATAGTTTGAAGAGAATTGGTATTAATACCTCTTTAAAACTTTGATAGAATTCAGCTGTAAAGCCATCCAGACTCAGACTTTTCTTTGTTGGAAGATTGCTGATTACTGCTTCAATCTCATTGCTTCTTATTGGTCTCTTCAGGTTTTCTCTCTCTTCCTGGTTCAGTCTGAGTAGTTTGCATGTGTCTAGAAACTTATCCATATCTTCTAGGTTTTCAGATTTATTGTCATACAGTTGTAATAGTCTCCAATGATTCTTTGTATTTCTGTGGTATTGTTTGTAATGTCTCCCTTTTCATTTCTGATTTTCGTTATTTTGGTCCTCTCTCTTCTTTTGTTTGTTAACCTAGCTAATGGTTTGTCTAATGCACTCCCCATCAAAATACTAGTGACATTCTTCACAGAAATGGAAAAAACAGTCTGAACATTCACATGGAACAATAAAAGACCCTGAATAGCAAAAGCAATCCTGAGCAAAAAAAATAAAGCTGGAGACATAACACTACCTGACTTCAAATTATACTACAAAGCTATAGCAACCAAAACAGCATGGTACTGGCTAAAAATAGACCAGTGCAGCAGAATTGAGAACCCAGAAATCACCCCTCAGCCTTATAGCCATCCGATATTGGACAAAGGGAACAAAAACATACATTGGGGAAAAGAATGCCTCTTCAATAAGTGATCCTGGGAAAATTGGTTATCCATATGCAGAAGAATGAAATGATATGAACCTCTCACCATATACTAAAATCAACTCAAAATGGAGTAAAGACTTAAGCATAAAATCTGAAACTGTAAAATTACTAAGGGAAAATATAGGTGAAAAACTTCAGGCACAAGTTCTGGGTACAGACTTTATGAACATGAGCCTGAAAGCACAAGCAATAAAAGAAAAAATAAACAAATAGGACTGTATCAAACTATAAAGCTTCTGCACAGCAAAGGAAACCATCAACAGAGTGAAACAATAACCTACAGAGTGGGAGAAAATCTTTGCTAACTATGCATCTGACAAGGGATTAATATCCATAATATACAAGGAACTCAGGCAATTACACAGTAAAGCAACAAATAACCCAATTAAAAAATGGGCAAGGGAGCTGAATAGACATTTTTCAAAAAAAGACATACAAATGGCCAACAGGTACATAAAAAAATGCTTAGCATAACTAGTCATCAGGGAAATGCAAATTAAAACCACATTGAGATATCACCTTAGCCCAGTTAGACTGGCTATAATAAAAAAGATGGTGAATAACAAATGCTGGTGAGGGTGGGGAGAGAACGGAACACTCCTGCACTGTTGGTGGGACTATAAATTACTACAACTGCTCTGGAAAACACTATGGAGATTTCTCAAACAATTACAGATAGCTCTTCCATACAATCCAGCAATCCCACTTCTGGGTATATACCCAGAGAAATGCAAATCATCATGTCACCTGCACTCCCATGTTCACCACAGCTCTGTTTACAATAGCCAAGATATGGTACCAACCTAAATGTCCATCAATGGATGATTGGATAAGGAAGTTATGGTATGTATACACCATAGAATACTACTCTGCCACAAAAAAGAATGAAATTCTCCCATTTGCAACAACATGGATAAGCTTGGAGAAACTTCTGTTGAGTGAAATAAGCAAAGCACAGAGGGATAAATACTGCATGTACTCACTCATAAGTGGGAGCAAAGAGAGAAAGAAGGAAGGAAAGAAAGACCACAGTGGTGCATTGGACTTGCAGAGGGAGAGAACATACCTAGGGAACATATTTGCATACCTGTGGATTGGGGGAAAGGGGAGTTGGGGATTATAGTGTGGGGGAGACCAGGTACATTAGCAATTTGTGGTAATGGGCATGCTGCCAGTATGGATCTGGCCTTCATATCTAGGGCATGAGGGAGGTCAATCAGCTTTGTACCTCACGAATATTCATAACCAATAATAATAATAATAATAAAGTTATAATCAAGTTTTGGCTTTAGGGTAGACAATTTAATTCTTAAATTCCCTTAGGGTCATACTCTCTGTTTCTTGGAGGGAGGGGAGCTGTGGTTGGAGTTTTTGTCTTGCAGTGGTGGAATTTTTAGTTTTGTAGTTATGAGTCACTTGTCTTCCCATTGATCTTAATGAGATAAGGGAGGGTGACAAAAGGGCATTATCAATGGTTTCAGCAGTCGCTTGACCCAGAGGCATGGTGGGTGGCACTCCAAGTGGTGAAATGGCTTGGAATGTGGGTATAATACCCCTGACATTTGGAAGGTAGCTGAAAGTTTCCTGAAAAATCAGTCCTGTAGAGATTCTGAAGTTGATTTGGGGACTTTAGACCTGTTTTAGTCCGTTTTGTGTTGCTATAACAGAAATACCTGAGACTGGGTAAGAGAAGAGAGGTTTATTTGGCTTATGATTCTGGGACAGCTGCATCTGGCATGGGCTTCAGGCTGGTTCTGCTCATGGCGGAAAGTGGCAGGCTGCAGGTGGGTACGAGCAGATCACATGGCAAGAGGAAGCAAGAGAGAGGAAGCAAGGAGAGAGAGAAGGTGCCAGGATCTTTTTAAGCAATGAGCTCTCGTGGGAACTAATAGAGTGAGAACTCACTCATTACTCCCCCCTCCCCCAGGGAGAGCATTAATCCATTCATGAGGGATCCATCCCCATGACTCAATCAGTTTCCAACATTGCTACATTGGGGATCAAATTTCCACAAGAGTTTTGGAGGGAACAACACATCCAAACTCAATCAAGACTGTTTGAGTAACTGCCTCTAATAACCTTTGGAGATATCCCAGAGAAGAGTCATGCTTTCTTCCTCAGATAAGAGAAATGGCATTAGCAGAAACCATCCACAGAGGACAATTGAATCCAGCAGAACAGAGGATTGGCAGTGGCTGATGACCCCATACAAGCTTGTGCAAAGTCACGCTGGAGACTCTTACGCCTTTTCAACATTTATTATATGCCAGACCATACATTAAGCATTTGAAACACATTGGCTCATTTAATAAGCCTCACAAATTAAAGTAAATATTTTTACTGCCATTTCTCAGATAATACAATTGAGATGACATGTTAAATAACTTCTCCCTTGTCAAGCAGCTTATAAGTAGAGAAGCCACAACTCAGGTGTAGGTAACTCTACAAACTATGCTCATTATATTATTGTACTGAATCCCATTACAATGCTTTCTGCTTCATTTATTTAAATTCTCCAAGTGCTTAGTAGAGTGTCTTAATATGCCCCGTTTTTAACTAATTTTTAAAACAAAATGGCAACGTGTTCTACTTTCATTGCAAAACAGTTATCATTGTTTGATAAAATATCTCTTCTGAAGTTTTAAAAACAGATTACTAGTTCCCCTATTCACTGAATCACTATTATACTCTGTATTTTTCAGATTAGAAAACATACAGAAGTCAAATCTTTGCTAAAATATCATTTCTGAATATTAAAATGGGGAATTTAAAACATGAGTTAATTTAAAGGGTATGCTATCAGGACCAAAGCTTCCAAGGATATTTCTGTCACACACATTAAGAAAATAGGTAATTGGAAAAAAGAAAGAAAGAAAGAAAGAAAATAGGTCACTGAGATGAGATATTTCATGTCCTAATGATGATTTAGTTTCACCGTAAACTTTAAAAAAATTGAAGTTAAAAAACTCACTCTGAAACTAATGGTCATATATTGGGAAGAATAACAGTCCTAAGTTTTATGTAGCAAACAATCTTTGGTATTCATGGTCTTCTATCTAATTTCCACATTAAGGTACCTCAGAAAGATTGTGGAAAAATAGAATTAAAAGACAATATGAATCTTTTCATGAACTATTAAAAGTACTCTCATATGTGGCCAGAAAGGCAGTGCACAGAGTAAATGAGCCAGCAAGTGTGGCTGCCTCATGACCAGTTCAGTGATTGATCCAACTGCTGTCTGGGCCCTCATATTGGCACTGTGCAAACCAACAGCAATAATTCAAACAGAAACTGTATATTTAGACCGGGAAATATACAAAAAGACTTCATGACTGTGTAAGTGAGTAAATACAAAATGATTTGTTATACTCCCATTATACTGACTTAGGTGATTAGCAAGCATCTCCAATTTTTCTTTGGACATAGATATAACATGAGTTGAAAGATATAATAGATATTTTCAGAGTCTTATTCACAATTAAGTAGTATCTAAGCTATGGAAAAATGAAGACCACTAATCAACGTTAAAATAGTTAACTATATGTGCACATTAAACTAGGGGACTGAGTGGAATTCTGCCGCGACTGGAGGCAATATCGTTTTTGCATGTTGATGTAAGATAAGTTATCTTTCATCTTCAAACACTGTTGAAATTTTCTCTATATAGGGAAAATTAATTTTGTATGGGAAAGTTATTGCATATGAAGTAGTCAATATTTTAGATTTTTACTATAAAAAGTTTTACTTGATTTGAATAACTCATCAGACTATGTGGAACATAGACATTTCAAAGTGAAATTTTCAGGGCCCAGAATCTTATATAACTAAAGTAGATAGATAATTCCCACTTCTGAGCCAGAAGGACAACAAAATATTGTTTAATAATTGAAGTATAATAATGGTGGCACATTAATGAAAGTACAATTATATAATTATTGCATCAAATAAAGAATTCTTGAAACATAAATAAAGGCATTCATGGAAAAGAAAAACTAATAATGATTGAAAATTGCTTTAAAATTAAAGTATTTAAGTATAGTAATTTTAGAACAAGGTGTTTTTAAAATTAAAACTTATTTTATTTTCTAATTATTTCCTATACTGTAGGCAATATAGAAAAGTAGAAGCAAGAAAAATATCATCGTCATATACCATCAGACCTTCTAGTACCTATCCATCCCTTTCTTTCTCTTCCACTGTCTCCTTAATACCAAAGCTGCAATGGCCAGTCTACATGCTTAGTCAAATTCTACTTTCTTAACACAAATTCTTTATATTTAATTGCCCACAGAAAAGCACTACAGCCCGTGAGACTTTAAGAAATCCCAAATTTGGACAGAACATGGCAATAACACGTCATAAGATGGAAGAGAAAAAGATTTTCAGATCAGACTTCATCACCCTGGATTATACTCTGTAACATAACATAATTTAGGTCTAATCAGGTCCCTAACAGACACGGACTCAGGGAATTTATATGGAGTATGCAGAATTTCTAATGCTGAGTTTGATCCTCCCTAACCTTATCTAAGATCCAGAGATTTCCCACTCTGAAATGAGTTACAGTACGGCTAAAATTAAGCTAGTAAATATTTTCCAAGGATACGTGTTTTATCTTTCTTTTTCTTGTAAGGCAATATCTCTAGGATGGTTCTCTTGGTATTTACGCCTGGAATGTTTTCTTAGGAAACTGGTATAGCTTAACTTAATTTTATCAATGACATTTTTGCCTAGTGAACTTCTTCTCATGAGTATCTTAAGACTCTATCAAGAAGGAAAACTATTTTTCCCTAATAGTCAAGCAATGTGGTCTCCAATTGGAATATGTAAACAAGTCAAGGCCCTGAAATACCAGATTTTATTTATTTTCACCTTATCCCTTTGTAATTTCTATTTTGGTTTACATGTTTTATGATGTACGTATTACAGAAAAATATAAATGCCAACAGGTTGGCACATAAAATATATATGCCTGTGATAAATGGAATATATTTTTTAAAAATAGATAAAACATTAGCAAGTATATACCAAAATTGAATTTGACAACAGATAAAACATACTGTTGCATGTTGATATCCCTAAAAATGTGAGCTGCATTATTTTGCACAGCGTGTATTTTTAAATTAGTTTTCTGTGCTTATATTATATTATTAAAGAGCCAGTAAAGATCACGTATTCTCTTCAGGTTTAGTGTTGAACTGCTGTTAATGCAATAGCTGCTCAGTGAGTTTGGGGAGGCACCAAACAGCTATTTAAGTTAGGTTCTTAGTAGAGAAAATATAAACTTCAAAATAAACTTTTTTTTTAGGATGTGGTACCAATCTGTTAAGATAGGCTTAAAGTTTTGCATGATGTGCTTGATAATTTCATTTCAGTAACAATAGTATTTACATCTTCTTTAGTGAATGACCTACAGCTTTATTCAGCTGACGACTGGGCATGGCACGGAGAGATATTAACATGTTTTTACCTACCCAGGGCAAACTAAGTCAGTCAGTCTGCTTCGTGGGCTGATAAAAATCACCTCCCACCAGCATCAAAGTAAAATTCTTTTAAGATTAAATCAATGTACATTTTGACTAACAATTGAATAGCACCTTAATCTCAGATTAACATAAGTAAAACACATTTGCAAGGATTATGGCCTGGGTTATTTCCAAATGGCCCTTTTGTTTAGTCACTTCAGCAGGATTTCTCTTGAAGAGCAATAACCAGTGGCTCTACCTGGAATCCGAGTGCTTGTGGCTTTCACGTTTTTGTTAAACTGGGTACAGCCTGCTTCTATTCAGCAGCCGGCCGACAGCTGGCAGTTCAACAGATTACATGGTGAGAAGGAGTGTGTGTGGTGGGGAGAGAGAGGATGGCCGGCAGCTGGCAGTTCAACAGATTACATGGTGAGAAGGAGTGTGTGTGGTGGGGAGAGAGAGGATGACTTTTACTTTTTTGTATGATTATTTTTTTCATTTTTAGTCCTTTTTCTTTAATATTAAAATAATTAAATGCTATACATTTTTACTGTTTCATAGGTTCAGTATAAAGTCAGTATAAAATAGTCTCTTCTCAATGACTTTAAGGCATTTTGCAATTTTCTGTTTTATCGTCATTGATCCACAGGTATCTAGGGGCCTATTTCTTAATTTCTGTTGAACTAAGAAGTTTTGGTCATTTTTTATTATTTACACCTGATTTTATTAAATTTTGATCAGATGATCTGGTATGTAATTTCTACCTTTTAACTTTGGTAGTTTCTATGTGGCTAAGAAAATGATTACATTTTTTGTAACTATTTTATGGACATAAGATAAAATATCTACTTTCCATTTGAAGGATGGAAAGTTTTATATCCATGCACATGTGTGTGTGTGTGTGTGTGTGTGTGTGTGTGTTCAAGGTTGCTGATTTTTTTAAAATTCAATTTTTATATACCCTTACTGATTTTTGCCTGCTAAATATGCCCAAGATGGAAAGAGGTATACTTTAATTTCCTTCTCTAAGTTTAATCGAGTTCTTCTTGTATTTTTAACAGCTTCTGCTTCATGTATTTATCGGCTAGTTTGTTTGGCACACACAGTTTATGAGTGTTTTATCTTTTTCATAAGTTGTAAATATTATTATTGAATACTTTCCAGTTTCACTTTCTTTAGTTCTTTGAACCTTAAATTTCACTTTGTCTGATCTTACTTTATTTCTATTTGCATTTTCTCTTTATTTTCTTGTTTGAAATGTTTATTTTAAACATCAAATAGACTGTGCATGCGTGCGTGCATGTGTGTGTATGTGTGTGTGTGACTTTAAACATAATCTGTTGATGTCTGTATTTTAATTGGAATATTTGACCTTTCACATTTAGGGTAATGACTGATATGCTTTATTTTATCTCTTCTTCCTTACTTCAAGTTTACTATTTATTTCACATTGTAATTTTTTGTTTATTTTTTATCATTTATTTTATTTATTATATATTTAATTGTTTTCTTTCATGAATTTTGAAACTTTCCATACTTTTGCACACAGCATTGACTCTCCTCCAGCTTCCACACCTGTTACTGTTTACATGTTAGATCTGGATTCCTTCTTTCAACTGTTTACATTTTTCCTCTTGTTTTCTATATCTCAATACTTTTCTCTGTTGTTAAGAAAAATTTTCTTTTCACTTGATAGTTCAGGTTTCCTGCAAGTGATCATGCTGTTCTTCAAGTTTTTAAATTTTGGGGGAACCTATGTTCTTTTAAGAGCCAGAAAGGCTTTTTTCTTGTGTGATAATGGTATACTTGGATTTCCCTAATGTCCCTTCCCCCCTTTTAAATTGAAGGTATTCTCTGGATTGTCCAAAAGCTCTATGTTATAATGCACGCGTTCTGACTGATCTTCCTCTATCAAGCTGCTGGGCACCCATAGATGTACTACTATTTTTTTGTTGTTGGCTCCCTGAGGCTCAGGTTTAGTTTCTGGAGTTCTCTAAGAGGTGACCTCCTGATCCACCTCATCTGGTGGAAGATGATTTGGGCATGATAGGCTGCAGCTGCAGAAGCAGGCAGGTTCCTAGGTGTTTGCTGAGGTGCTTGGTGGAAGCTTCTCTGCTATCCTGACTTCTTATGTTCTTCCTGTACAAAGAAAAGTCAAGTCTTTTTCTTCCTATCATTTAGTGAGCTAACGGGAGATCAGGAATACTGGGGAGCGGGAAGGAGCAGTGTTGACTTTTCTTCAAAGATATGACAAATCTCTGAAGGGCTCTGCTTTCTACTCCTAACCCTCGGGCTCCCCACAGTTGGTTTCCAGACACTAGCCCAACCACTGGAATAAGGATATTTCTAATTCCTCTCAACCAGAACTTCCAAAAAACCCCTAACTCTTAACTTTCTCTTTTGAATCAAGGAGCTATGGGGGAATGGGAGGACGGTTATGTTTCCTTCCTCTCTCCTCATCAAAAATTACCAAACTCATTGAAGTGAAGTGTGTAATATTCCAAGGGGCATATTTCTCTTTCAGCTTAAGCCCTATTTGAACAATGAACAGATTTGATTTTCTGCATTGGCCTGGTGATTGCACATGCCCCAGTTCTGAAGCAAGAATTTCCCTGTGCTTGGCTCTATAAATAATGCCTGAATATTTCACAAATTCATCCCAATAGTATTAGTCGTTTAATCATAAAATCATTACAAGTTATATCTTCATTAGATTTGACCATTTTATTTCAAAGTAAAAATAGAATAGATTTATGTTTATGGGTTGCAAAGACCATCGAAAGTTTAGAACTAATTAGCCAGCCAAAGTTATATTTTACGGTGTTTATAGAGAATTGGATTTCCTTATTAGCATTCATGATTTATAATAAATAAGAGAAGAGAAGTGACTGTATAAAAATTTAATCTGTGTCAGCTCAATGATTGGACTTTTAATTATGAAGCATCTTCTATGTCAAAGAAAAATGCCCTCTTTCACATTGTTAACTTGTTAATTACTATTATTAGATGTTCTTCACTTTTTTCTCTTGATTTCCCCCTCTTAATCAATAGAAGTGACTGCATAAAAATTTAATCTGTGTCAGCTCAATGATTGGACTTTTAATTATGAAGCATCTTCTATGTCAAAGAAAAATGCCCTCTTTCACATTGTTAATTTGTTAATTACTATTATTAGATGTTCTTCACTTTTTTCTCTTGATTTCCCCCTCTTAATCAAAGTTCTTTATCATGAAGATAAGAATATTCTTTTGAATACTTATGGCAAATAATGTTGAAATATCATGCAGCTAATTCAGATTATTAAATAACAGGAAAGGTTAGCCATACCACTGAGAAAATAAAACTCAGGGAAAACTCAGAAACATTAAAAATACTTTCTGCAACATTAGGGATTTCTTTCTGTCAGATAACTGATTTTTCCATTCTTCTAAATCATTTAAAAACTCTATTTCTTCAATAAAAATTAATTACTTTTATCCTTTCCTAGAACATTCCTAATTTCTCAGAAACTGACCTCCTTTCTTCAAATCTTCATCTGATTTTTCTGCCTGAGATCTCTAAATTATCTTGTACATTTCTGTCAGATCAATCTAAAAACAACACTTTCATCAACTTCACCATAAAACTTACCAAACTAACTTCAAGTCATACTGATTTTTCAAAATTATATAAATAAATACATACTGTAGGAGGACCTTATAGTTTGTGGAAGCCCATGTCAACACATAGGACATGCTGTATCATGCTCGATATGTGTGCCATGATGAGAAAAGACAGAAATGATTCTCACATTTATCTGTGTGATATCAACTGAGGCTTTTCCGCATGTCTTTAGGTAGTTTTTCTATGGCCAAGTTGTGAAAAAGGCGAAGTGCTTTTCCACTTGACATTTTAGCTCATATTTTTCTCCTTCTTCCTCCATGTCTCAATGGCACCTAAAGCATTCATGGCTGCCACAGCTCTGCTTTAGGTCCACTTATCCTATTGCGGTGCCTCAATGCCTGCATAGAGACTGCTAGCCAAAAACCATCCTGTCCCGTCTCAATTATATATCCCAGCCTCCCTTGCAGTTAGGTGTGAGCATGTGACTGAGTTCCAGGCAATGGGTTGTGAGCAAAGGGAATGGCTTCACTTCCTGGGTGGGCTCTTACAAACTTCTCACAGGTGGAAGCTCCCTGGTCTTTCCTTTTCCGTTGTCAACCCTGAGAGCTACATGTTGAAGACAAAGGAACTCATATATGGAAGGTGCTCACACTCCTGAGTCACCACTTATAGAAAGCTACTTTCTAGGAAAACCCATTTGGACTATACATAATAGAGAAATAGTCTTCTATCATGCACTAGACATCAGACCTTAGACTAGCTATCTAAGATAGATTAACAGCCTAAATATCACAGTTTCTCACGTAAGATTTCTGCTCGTCCACTAAGCTTCATCTTCCTTTTCCCTAACAAAATTTACCAATCCCCAATTCCATATTTTGTCCCCCAATAGAGAATGAGTGATGAAATGAATTATTTACATAAACTAATCTGTAATTAAGAAAATATATTAGCTATAGTTTTAGAACTCTTTCCACAATTGGGATGATTCCCTTCTCATTATCAAGTTCTAATTAATTCATTAATTTTTAATAACAAAATAAAACTTCAGAATGCTGAGAGATAAAAATAAGGCATAAAGGTTTTTTAAAGAAGTACCCCTTATTCTTTACCCAAACCTTTTAAAATGATTTCCAGATCTTACTCAAAGAGGGTCCAGCTTTCTGCTTACTGAGGTATTTTTTTTTTTTTTTTTAGTTTTCAAATGCTAAGCCTTTCTAAGTCCTTCCCTCAAAGTGTTCAGGTGGGCACACACTGTTGTTAGAAAGGGAGAAATATTGTCACCCTTTTTACTACACTCCAGAGGAATGAATTATGGGCAGTGCAAATCCATTTATAGCTCATCACTTTATTGGAGGCATGTTCAATGAGCAAGTTATTCTCTGTTTTTTGTTTGTTTTCACCATTTTTATAAGTTTTGTTTTTAATGAATAACTTAAATAGCAATATGCCATGGCACTTTGGCAGACATTTGTTATAAGTCCTTAGAAATTCATTTCTATTTATTGCAGCATGTGGAATTTATTTTTTTAGGAAGTAAACGCAGATTTTAATATAACTTGCCTCTAGTCACAATTTGTTAAATTTGCATTTTTTCAAGAGACAGAAGTATATCATAAAATTTATGATGCATGTCAGAATGGTTCATACTTCTAAAGCATAGTCTCTCCAAGGATCTACCGGAACTGGTAATATCATGTTAATATTCTGCTAATATTCCATAGAGTACACTAGTCTAATTAAAATAGACTTGATAGTTTAAAATTGTTTTCAATATGTAATATATTTACATCGTTCAAAATACAAAAGATTTGAAAAGGTATACGGTGAAAATTCTTCCTTTTTCTCTTCAAATTATATCAAGCCACTCAATTCCCTTCCCCATAGGCACTACATGTTATCAGCTTTGTATGTATTCTTCCAGAGATTTTTCACATTCATACAGATGCATATATGTATATGTTTTCTTTCCCTTCCTTAGTTATACAGATATTGGTATACTATTCACAAAGAACAGCTAATCTGTCTTTTTACTGCTGCATTGTATTCCACTAGTTATTTAGCATCATTTATTTAACTAGCATATTAACTATATGAACTCTGTTGTTTCCAATCTATGATATTACAAAGTCCAGTGAATAACCTTGTACCTATGTCATTTCACAAGTGTATGTGCTGTCTTTTTACTGCTGCATTGTATTCCACTAGTTATTTAGCATCATTTATTTAACTAGCATATTAACTATATGAACTCTGTTGTTTCCAGTCTATGATATTACAAAGTCCAGTGAATAACCTTGTACCTATGTCATTTCACAAGTGTATGTGCATATGTGTAAGATGAAGGCATAGCGGCATTTGGGATCTTCCGTAATATTCACAGATATTGCCAATTGCTTTCAATAGGGGTTGTACGAACAGATGCTCTCACTGACAGTGTACGGACACTTTGCTCTCCACACCAACTCCAGTTCATTTTTTAAAAATCAATCTTTTCGATTATGGCCCACCTGGAAGTGGAAGATGGTATCCCAGTATTGTTTTAATTAGTATTTCTATTTAAAAAAAAATTAATTTAAGCATGTTCTTATGTGTAAAAGCAACTGCACTTAATTTCCTTTCAAATGCTTGTATTATTTGCTGATTTTTTAATTGGTAGCTTGCCTTTTTTTCTTGTCTGAGGTATGAGTTGAAATGCACTTTCTCAGACTGTTGTCTCAGACTTTACTCAAAGTGATGGTTCATGTACAGAAGATGATTTTTATTTAATCAAAATTATGTCTTTCCTTTAAGACTTGTAGGTTTTGACTCATTAGAGGTTTTGAAAAGAAAAAGTGACATACACTCAGCTAAA
>NW_007732937.1:4000-18775 GCF_000696425.1 Galeopterus variegatus | reverse complement strand
CTCAGACTTTACTCAAAGTGATGGTTCATGTACAGAAGATGATTTTTATTTAATCAAAATTATGTCTTTCCTTTAACACTTGTAGGTTTTGACTCATTAGAGGTTTTGAAAAGAAAAAGTGACATACACTCAGCTAAATATATATTATTTTCCTTTCTTATATGCAACAAGGTGTAGCCATGGGACTAAATTAGCGGCAATGAGATGTAATCGTGGTACTTCAAAGAGGGCTGCCTTAAAGATTACTCACTTGTAAGGATTTCTGTCCTGTATCCTTTTATTTATTCCTTCCATCTGGAATGTGGACATGCAGAATATTCCAGTAACCTTACTGGACTATGAGGTGATCTTTAGAATGGAAATTATTCACTGAATATGGTTGAGCAGGAAGATGGAACAAGCCTGAATTCCTGAGGATTTTGTGAGACAACTTTAGCAGCCCTGAATGCTTATCTCTGACTTCAATTACCCAGTAGAATAAATAAACCCTTTAACTCCATCATTTCTGAAATGTCCCTTAGGCTGATTCTTTCCACACTCTGGGAAAATTATTTCAATAAAAACAACCACCACCACTATTGAAAATCTCAGGAAATTGTTCCCTGTGGAACTGAGTCAGTTCTCTTGGGAACAGCTTCGGAGCTTTCTGTTCTTCTGGTCTGACTCCCTCACTGGGCATAATCTCTGCCCCACTGCCCCAGAGCTGGAATGGTCTGCTTGTCTTGGACCGATGCAAAGCACTGGGTGGGAGATAATCTCTGGCCATCCTGGCTTGCTTCTTTCAGCTTGGAACCTCTACCCTGTGAGCCAGCTGGGGTGAGGGTGATCTGGTCTCCAGCAGATAGAACTTGTCTCACCTACCATGGAACTTTCACCCTATGAGTAAGGCTGGTAGAGAAAGGGAGCCCTAACCTCTCAGCTGCACGCTTCTGGAGTTTAGCTTCAGCAATACAGAGATGCAGGGTGGGGGATGGGGAAACATGAGAAATGCTGGTGGTCCTCGCCTTGGGGATAGATCGTAGCCCTTAAGTGGGAGGTGGGAGGAAAAAGCTCTATCTTCGCAGCCACACTTAATGTAGGAGGTAGGGTCTGGGGGCCCTGTAGTCAGCCTCAACCCACCCAGTACTCTTACCAGGTTCTTGACTCTGCCACATGAAAGATTTCAAGGAAAGAGTCACAGTATAAAGTGAGAATAAGTTTAATAAAATAGATAAGAAATATAGGATCCACGGAGAGAGTGCGGCATAGCTCCAGAGACTCAGCAGTGTCCACACCAAGTCTAAATCAAAAGCAAGAAAAACATACTTAAAGTTCACTACAAAGTGCAGGCTGGCTCAAGAGAAGGAGCAGCTGCTTGCTGAAAGTAAGCTATATACTAAGTAAAATACACACACCTCACCCAGTGAAGTGCAGTTTGCCTAAAGAAAACTGAGCAATAATCCTGTCTTCAGCACTGATTCAGCTTTTATAATTTTTCTATCTCTTGCATATTCAATTAAGGGGGTGGTTCCCAGTTGTATGCATCAGAATGTTCTGTGCTCTCTACTGAGCATGCCCAGTCACTAAACTGTATAAGCCAGCCCCCTTTTGTGTCATTTCCCCATGTTGATGCTAAAAATAGGTCTAAGTGGCAACAGAACTTTCCTCCTGGGGAGAGGTCAGATGAGAGGGCCTGAGACCTCAGGGTGTGGCTAGAAACCCAGAGGCATGTCCCAGAACGTGAGCCCAGGGAAACTGAGCACATCCTGTATCAACACCAGCAGAGTGGAGCTTCTGTCATGCTGAGATAGAGACAAGGGCGAAAATGTTCTGGCTCAAGTGCCACAAAATCATCGTACTCTTTCAGAGATGTATCAACACCAGCAGAGTGGAGCTTCTGTCATGCTGAGATAAGAGACAAGGGCGAAAATGTTCTGGCTCAAGTGCCACAAAATCATCGTACTCTTTCAGAGATTTAACAGGGTATTTTGAATACATGTTTCTTAGTCTTCTGTATGCCCTTAGAACAATCTCTTGAGGCTTTAAATAATTGTTTGCTTGTGTTTTTAAGTTTTTACCAATTGTGTTTGATCTGAGAGAGAGTATGCAGAGCTTCTCATGCTGGCGTTCAGAAATTGTCTCTGCTTCCATCCTTTAATTGTTTTTAGCATTTTGTTTATTTGTATGTATTATATTTCCTATGTCTCATGTTTTAAGCAATATTCATTTTCTTTTTATTCCTTTAATTTTGCCTTTATATAAGAGTTTTGTTTTCTTCTACTTCTATCTGGGCTTTATCAGCTCATCCTGCATTTCCTCCACTGATTTTGTATCTCTTCGTGTAGAAAACTCATGCAATAAATTTCTTTAGAAAAATCACAATGACATATATGATCCAAGATTTTATCTGTTTCATGACTCATTTTTCTCATCAGTGTATTCTTTTAGTATCTTGTTTTTTAAAAATTTCTTTTCTCTAATTTTTGTGTACTATATTTGTGTAAATCTATGATGGTATCCTTTTTATTTCTTATTTGTGATAAAGCAAAGCTTTTTCTGCATTGATTATTTGTATCTGGTCTATGTGGGAGAGGAATCAAGGTCATACATTGGGAGAGGAATCAAGGTCATACATTGGTCGAGAAGGAATTTTTTCAATATGATTGTTTCGTGTGAGTTCATTTGGCTTTTACTGTCTTACCGATGAAATCAGAAAGCTGTGAGATTTTATATTATTTTATTTTATTTTATTTTAACATAGTTGATTGTACATATCTGTGGGGTACAGACATGAATAGTGATACCTGTGTGCAATGTGTGATGCTCAAATCAGGATAATTAGTATTTTCAACAGTATAAAATGTAATCGCGTTTCATGGTCCACTACCAATTCCTACCTTATTCCCTCTCCTCCTCCCCCTTTCCCACCTCTGACAACCTCAGTTCTATTCTTTCCTTTGGAAAATTCAATGTATTATTGTAATTTTTATATCTCTATTTTTTATTTACTTATTTATTCATTTATGTTATTCACTTGTTTATTTTTTAACTCCCACTTATGAGTGAGGACATGCATTATTTCTCTTTCTGTGCCTGGCTTATAACACTTAACATGATTTTCTCTAAGTTCATCCATCTTGCTGTGAATGGCAGGATTTTCATTCTTTTTTATGACAGAGTAGTATTCCATTATGTATTTACACCACATTTTCCTTATCCAGTTGTCCAACAATGAACATTTAGGTTGGTTGCAACTCTTGCTCACTGTAAATAGAGCTACAAAAACAAGGTGGTGCAGGTATCCCTTAGACATGATGATTTCTATTCGTTTGGGTATATACCCACCAGTGGAATTGCTGGATTGTATGGCAGTTCTAGCTGTAGTTGTTTGAGGAACCTCCATACCATTTTCCATAATGACTGCACCAATTTACCATCCCACCAACACTGTAAGAGGTTTCACTTTCTCTGCATCCTCTCCAGCATTTGTTATTCTCTGTGTTTTTGATACTAGCCAGTTGAACTGGAGTGAGATGATATTTCAATGTGGTTTGATTTGCATTTCCCTGATGCTGAGTGATGTTGGGCATTTTTTCATGTCTCTGTTGGCCATTTGCATATCTTCCTTGGATAAAAGCCTATTCAGCCCCTTTGTCCTTTTTTAATCAGGTTATTTGTTTATTTACTGTTCAGTTGTTTGAGTTCCTTATATATTCTGGATATTAATCCTTCATTGGATGCAGAGCTAGCAGATATTTTCTCCTACTCTGTAGGTGTTCTTTCCTCTCTGTTAATTGTTTCTTTTGCTGTGCAAATTTTAATTTGATATAATCCCATTAGTTTATTTTTCCTTTTGTTGCCTGTACTTTTGGGGTCATATTCATAAACTCTTTGCCCAGCCTTACTTTTTGAAGTGCTTCCCCTATGTTTTCTTTTAGTTTAATAGTTTAAGGTCTAGTTTTTAAGTCATTAGTCCATTATGAGTTAATTTTGGTATATGGCAAGAGATACAGGTCTAGTTTCATTCTTTTACAATTGAATGTCCAGTTTCCCCACCACTATTTATTGAAGAGGAAGTCTATTCCCCAGTGTATATTTTTGGTGCCTTTGTCAAAGAACAGTTAACTATAAGGATGTGGGTTGATTTCTAGATTCTCTACTATGTTCTATTGGTCCAAGTATCTCTTTTTATGTCAGTACCATGCTGTTTTGGTTACTATAGCTTTATAGTATAATATGAAATCAGGTAGTATTATGCCTCAGGCTTTATTTATTTGTTTATTTTGCTCAGGATTGCTTTGGCTATTTGGGGTCTTATGAGGTTCCATATGGATGATAAGATTGTTTTTCTATTTCTGTGAAGAATGTCATTGGTATTTTGACATAGATTGCATTGAATCTGTAGATCACTTTGGGTAGTATGGACATTTTCACAATGTTAATTCTTCCAATCCAAGAGCATGGAATGTCTTTCCATCTTTGTGTTTCCTGTTTAATTTCTTTATACAGTGATTTGTAGTTCTCATTGTAGAGATCTTTTATTTCCTCAGTTAAAATTATTGCTAGGTATTTTATTTTTTTGTTGACAATTGTAAATGCTTTAGCTTTCTTTATTTCTCTTTCTGCAAAGTTGTTAGAATATAAAAACACTACTGATTTTCAAATGTTCGTTTTGTATCCTGTAACTTTACTGAAATCATCATTTATTAACTCTAAGAGTTTTTTTTGAGACTTTAGGCTTTTCTAAATATATGATCATGTCATCTGCAAACAGAGACAAGAGACAATTTGAATCTGCAATGGAGACAAGAGACAATTTGGCTTCATCTTTTCCAATCTGGATGCCCTTTATTCCTTTCTCTTGCCTGATTGCTCTTGCTAGTACTTCCAATAGTATGTTAAATAGAAGTGGTGAGAGTGGACATCCTTGTCTTGTTCCTGTTCTTAAGGGAAAAGCTTTCATCTTTTTCTCATTCAAGGTGATATTGGCATTGGGCTTGTCATGTATGGTTTCTATTTTGTTGAGATACTTTCCTTCTCTATCTAATTGCTGAGAGTCTTTATCATGAAGGGAGGCTGAATTTTGTCAAATACTTTTTCTGCATTTGGTCAGGTAATCACATGGTTTTTATCCTTAATTTTGTTGATGTGGTGTATCACATTAATTGACTTGTGTATGTTGAACCATACTTGCATCTTTGGGATGAATCCCACTTGATCGTGGTATATAATTTTTTTGATGTGTTGCTGTATTATATGCTAATATCTTATTGAGGATATTTGTGTCTATGTGCATGAAAGATAGTGGCATATAGTTTTCTTTTCTTGCTGTACCTTTGTCTGGTTTCGGAATCAGGGTGATGTTTGTCTTACAGAATGAGTTTGGGAGAATGGCCTCTGTTTCAACTTTTTAGAATAGTTTGAAAAGAATTGGTATTAATTCCTCTTTAAAGATTTGGTAAGATTCGACAGTAAAGCCATCTGGTCCTGGACTTTTCTTTGTTGGGAGACTGCTAATTACTGCATCATTCTCATTACTTGTTATTGGTTTTTTCAGGTTTTCCATTTCTTCTTGGTTTAGGCATTGTAGTTTTTATATGTCCAGAAATTTATCCATTTTGTCCAGGTCTTGAAATTGTTGGCATATAGTTGTTTGTAATAGTCTCAAATGATTCTTTTCATTTCTGTGGCATCAGTTGTAATGTCTCCTTTTTCATCTCTAATTTTTGTTATTTGGGCTCTCTCTTTGTTCCTTAGTTAGCCTAGCTAATGATTTGTCTATTTTGTTTATCTTCTTGAAAAAACAACTTTTTGTTTCACTGATCTTCTGTATCACTTTTTTTGTGTGTGGGATTCTATTTCATTTATTTCTGCAGTTCTCATAATCATTTCTTTCATATACTAATTGTGAGATTGGATTGTTCTTGTGTTTCTAATTCTTTGGTGTGTAGAGTAAGGTTATTTGAAATCTTTTTATTCTGGGATTCTATTTCATTTATTTCTGCAGTTCTCATAATCATTTCTTTCATATACTAATTGTGAGATTGAATTGTTCTTGTGTTTCTAATTCTTTGGTGTGTAGAGTAAGGTTATTTGAAATCTTTTTATTCTTTTGAAGTTAGTATTTATTGCAATAAACTTCCCTCTTAGAACTGTTTTTGCAGCATCTCACTGGTTTTGGTGTGATGTGTCTTTATTCTCATTAGTTGCAAGAATTTTTTTCACTTCCTGTTTAATTCCTTCTTGGAACCATATGTTGTTCAGGAGTGTGTTGTTTAATTTCCATGGGTTTCTATAGTTTCCACAGTTCCACTTGTTTTTGCTGTCTACTTTTAATCCATGTGGTCTGAGAAAATACTTGAAATGATTTCAATTTTAAAAAATTTGTTTAGGCTTGATTTATGACCTAACATGTGGTCTGTCCTGGAGAATGTTCCATGTGCTGATGAGAAAAATGTATATCTGTAGTTGTTGGATAAAATGTTCTATAGATATATGCCAAGTCCAATTGGCCTAAAGTATGGTTTATCTGTATTTCTCTGTTGATTTGTTGTCTTAGTGATGGGTCCAAGATTGAAAGAGGGGTGTTCAGGTCCCCAACTATTGTGGTATTTGGATATGTCTCTTTCTGTAGGTCTGATAGTGTTTACTTTATATATCTAGGTTCTCTGATGTTGAGTGCATATATATATTCATGATTGTTATGTCTTCTTGCTTGATAGATCCCTTTATTGTTAGATAGTGGCCTTCTTTGTCTGTTTTTATAGTTTTTGGTTTAAAGTCTATTTGATCCAATATAAGAACAGCTACTACAGTTCATTTTTTTTTTCCTTTTTGTCTTTTTTCGTGTCTGGCAACGGACCGCAACCCTCAGTGTTGCGCCCGTACCGGACCGGGACCGGCAACGGGATCGCAACCTTCGGTGCTGCGCCCTCCCCTCGCTCAGTCAGTGAGTGGGAACCGGTCTGTATGTGGGATCCGAACCCTCGGCAGGAGCGCCGCTGCGCTCCCAAGTGGCGCACTGTAGCAGTGCGCCACTGGGCCAGCCCTACAGTTCATTTTTGATTTCCATTTGCATGGTATATCTTTTTCCATTCCTTCATTCTTACTTTGTGTGTGCCTTTACAGATGAGGTGAGTCTCTTACAGACAGCATGTAGTTTGGCTTAGCTTTTTAATCTAATCAGCAAGTCTGTGTCTTTTGAGTAGAGAATTTAATCCATTTACACTGAGGGTTGTTATTGAAAGCTATTGCTTTAGTCATGTAATTTTCATTTGGATGTTTTAACTATCTTTTATTACTTTCTCTTTTATTGTTTGTCTTATGTGTTTGTTAGTTTTTGTAGGAGGTAAGATACCATTTCTTTCTCTTTCTTGTTTGCTTTTTTCCCCTACTATTAGGTTTTGTTATCTCTTGTGCATTTGTGGTAGTGATTATCGTTTTTTGGATTCCAGATGCAGATCTCGCTTGAGGATTTCTTGTAGGGTTGGTTGTGTGGTAGTGAACCCTGATAGTTTTTGTTTGTCTGGGAAGTACACTATTTCTCCTTCACTTATGAAGAATTGCCTTTCAAGTATCATATTCTTGGTTGGCAGTGTTTTTCTTTTAGAATTTTGAATATATCATCCCATTCTCTTCTGGCTTGTAGAGTTTCTATTGAGAAGTCTGCTGTTAGTCTGATGGGGATTTCCTTATAGGTGATTCGATGCTTTTCTATTGTTTTTAGGATTCTCTCCTTGTCTTTGAGCTTTGCCAGTTTGACTGTTATGTGTATCAAAGAGGACCTTTTTGGGTTGAATCTGTTTGGGGATCTTTGAGCCTCCTGAATCTGAAGGTTCATGGCTCTCTCTAAACCCAGGAAGTTTACTGCTATTATTTCATTGAGTATGTTCTCAATGCTTTGTTCTTTCTCCTCCCTTTCAGGAACACCCATGATTCAGATATTTGTATGCTTAAGGTCATCTGCTCCCTTTCTTAGATTTTCTTCATTTTTTAAAATACTTTTTTCTTTGTCCACCTGAGCTATTTTGAAGAGACTGTCTTCACAATCAGAAATTCTTTCTTCTGCTTGCTCTAGTTTGCCAGTTAAGGTCTCAGTCGTGGTTTTTATTTTGTTGAATGGCTCCTTCAGTTCCATGAGTTCTGCACATTCTTTCTTAAAGTATTAATCTGTTTGTAAATTTCCTCCTTCATATCCTGGATAGTTTTACTCAGTTCATTATGTTGTCTATCTGTGTCTTCTTGTACCTCACTGAGTTTCCTTAAGGTTTTTACTTGGAATTTCTTTTCAGTCTTTTCAAGATTTTGCTGTTCTGTGGTGCCTGGTTCTTGTGAGTTACTGTATTCCTTTGGTGGACTCATATTTTCTTGTTTTTTGTTTGTTTGTTTGTTTTTTCTTTGTTTTTTTAATTTCTAGTCCCTCTATGTTGATGGCTGATCATCTGGTAGAGCAGTTGCTTCTTCTGTTACTCTCCTTCCCTGAACTCCACTGGTGATCCTTCTTGTGTCACTTTAGTCAAGTGGTCAGCAGTCTTCCTGCATAGTGGCAGTGGCTGCTGTGGCTGTTGCTCTGATAGTAGGCTACCCTTGTGATGGTGGTGGAGGTAGTCTGCCTGCATTGCTGCAGTGGCTTTAGCTGCTGTAGGATGTTTGTGTGACAGTGTTGACTTCCTGGTGGCACCTGTGGTGGCAGCAACTGCATCTTTGGCAGTTGCAGCAGTAGTGCACTTGGCAGTGGTGTTCATAGCAATGGCCCAAACAGTTATGTTGTCCACAATAGCAGTGGAGTTACCTCACATTGGTGACAGTGGCATCAGTGGCTGCAGCTGCCTCCATGGTGTTTGTGGTGTACTTGGCAGCAGTGGGGTTACCTCATGGGGGGAGGCAACAGTGCTGGTGGCTGCATCTGCCTCTCATGTCTATGGGGTACACATTGGCAGCAGAATTACCTCATGGGGACAGCAGTGGCACTGGTAGCTGCCACTGCCTTGCTGGTGTCAGCAGTGTACCCAGCAGCAGCAAGGTTATCTCATCGGGGTGGCAGTGGTGCTGGTGGCTGCAACTGCCTCCTTTATGTCTACAGTGTCCTTGGCAGTGTCCTTGGTGGCAGCTGGGTTACCTCACAGGGGCAGCAACATCACCAGTGGCTGCAACTGCCTCCCTCGCATGTGCACTGTCCTTGGCAGCAGTGGGTTAACTCACGGCACTGGTAATGGCCATGGTGATGCAGCCCCCTCTCTTGGATCTACAGAGTCCCAGTTGCAGCAATGGGCCACCTGCAGGACTGCTGTCTGCAGGGAGCTGTTCTGCAATGGTTGATGTTTCTGGGACCAGACAATGGCTCCAGTTACTGTAGCAGTGCTGGATGTAGGCCGGTTTTGATCTTCTTCTGCAGGAGGAACACAACCTGGGCATCTCTAGTCTGCCATCTTTGAGCTGTAAGATTTTAAACAGTAAAAAATTTTTCTTCTCCCTCACTGATTCTTTCTGCCTTTGAATAGTTCTTGTAAGTCTGGCTTTTCTGGGTGATTCCTCATTTCCTTTGCTTCTTAGAACAGAACTCATTCTAGAAATCTCCTATTGCTAACCTGTATATTCTGTTCCTACAGAAAGGATTTAGATTATATCCCTCAGGATATGCTCCTTACCTTTAAGAAATGTTCTTTCTGGGTTTTGCTGTGATCTGAAACTATGGCTTTCTCTCTCTGCTTCCATCTACTCTACCCCTAATCAATCTTTCCTGTTTCTAGTGGTCATTATACATATTTTCTTCTTTGAGATTTTTTAGGTTTTTTCTAGTGTTTCAAAATGGGTCTTAATTTTTTTATTTCTCATTCCCCTCATTGCCGTTGTATGAATTTTTTGGAATAGAAGGAAAAATGCTACATATTTGAACACAAGCTTAGTCAGTGTTCTTATGAGTGATGCTAATGATGAAATTTCATGAATGTCAATCAGATATAATGTTATAGATATTGGAGATGACCCTCCCTAGGCAAGATAAAATTTTTATGTGGAGAAAAAGTCAGACCACACTGGTGGAAGCTTTTTTCCAACTCTACCACCCTCCGTTTTATCTCCACTACTCGGTGCTCATATAGTTTAGTAACATGGAAGTGCAGTTGAAATAATTTTTCTGTCACAGCTAATTGGTAGTATTCTAATTAAAAATATAGGTGTGTAATCACATATAATGCCTGGGAATATTTTCTTTCATGCACTAGTAGAAAAAAAGTGCACATGGTTGAGAATCAGGGGTATTGTTTGGATTATCCAGCTCAGCTTGCTTTTAATATTTAGAGAGAGTTGAATTTCTCTCTATCTCACTCTCTTTCCATCCTTCTCTCCTTCTCCTTTAAAGTTTCTTTGAGCTAACCTACTAGTTTAGAATATCTAATGTCAATCTATTAAATACTGTTTTTAGCTGGCATAACTCCTTCTGGCCCACCTTCCATATGTCAGCAATATTGGAGAATCTAAACTTTATCTCTGTACTCACAAAAAACCATATTATTCTTAGGCATGCAAAGAGAAAAGCAAAACTTACAAGTGGAAGAACCCAATCTATAAAGGCTGCATATCGTATGATTCAAGTTATATGACATTATAGGAAGGCAAAATTATAGATACATTAAAATGATCAGTAATTACCAAAGTTTTGGGGAAAGCGTTGAATGGGCGAAGCTCAGGGGATTTGTTAGGGTTGTGAAATTATTTTGTATGATGCAGCAATAGTAGATACACGACACTATGAATTTGCCAAAACTCCTCAAACCTTCCAGCATAAACCTTCATGTGTGTAAATTTTTTAAAAAATCATTTAGGGGCCGGCCCGGTGGCGCACTGCTACAGTGCACCACTTGGGAGCGCGGCGGCGCTCCCGCCGAGGGTTCGCATCCCACATACAGACCGGTTCCCGCTCACTGGCTGAGCGAGGTGCGGGCGCAACACCGAGGGTTGCGATCCCGTTGCCGGTCCCGGTCCGGTACGGGCGCGACACTGAGGGTTGCGATCCATTGCCAGACACGAAAAAAAGACAAAAAAAAAAGGAAAAAAAAAAATCATTTAGGAGGTTGGGGAATCCCAGGAAAGAACACAGACTGTGACAAGAGAATCTAACTGTTATAAATGTATGAAACAACTTCACTGAGGGAAGTGGGTGAAACGATGCCGATCTAAGTAACTTTGGAAATGAGTGGAGCCTGTAAGATTAAAGGCAAAAGAAACTGTACATAGCACTGGAGTGTAGTTGATAAAGCTCTCCTACTGTAACGGTTTAACAATTCTCATACTGCTGTACATGTACACAATAATTGAACAATGAAGTAAATGTTTGATGAAGGATGGAGCCAGGTTTCTCACAGTTGGAGTGGGAAAGGTTAGAATGATATGTGTAATGCATTAGAGTCAGAGACAGCAGTATGAACTCATGTTTAGCTCAATATAGATGCAAAATGGCCACCCAGAAATATTTATACACACACACACACACACACGTTAGTATAAACATAAATATTTCCTTGCTCTGCCCTCTGGAAGCAATAACATTCCCAGTGACAAGAAGAAAAATTGGAGCCAATGTCTGGGTTTCTAATACCTTCCTCCATTAAAAGTTCTCAGAATCTTTGGAGAAATTGCTGATTCTAAGACTGGGTAGAACCTACACAAGACAAGCCTAGGGCCAGAAAATAAGGAAATGCTTAAAATCAAAACTTATCTCCTGTAAGTTGTAAGAAGAGTTTCAAAATTATATTTGTCAAAAACATATTTCATGCTCAGAAGAAAGGCATTTTACAATCATTTAACATGCACCTGTGTTCTTCTATGGTACCCCTTTTTAAAATTGGGGAGAACATATCACTGAGAAAAAAAAAATTACAGAACCCTGCAGTAGTTAAATGTGTTAGGATTTTCTTTTTAACTAAGAAGTTTTCATGTCTTCCTGTATTTTATTAACATTTTTCTTCTCTAATTCATGTAATTTCCTTCTCGACATTTCCTCTATTTCTTTGTGGAGCCATTAAAGCATAATAAGCTCTGTTTTTCCTTCCTGGCTACTTGGACTCAGTTACTCTGAAAAGAAAAGCCTCTCTGTTACACTCACGCTGCCCAAACCAAGAAATTATAAGCTCTAGGTTTTCACCATTTTGTACCTAGCACTTAGAAGTATTTCTGAAATTTCACATAGTAGGTGTGCAATAAACTTTTTAGAAGAGAGGAGGCAGGCAGAGGATGGGTTCACTGGGTAGCTAACAGGCTTTTTGCCCACAGTTTTGGAGACAATGTATTAGTGGCAGACAGGAGGAAAGTATTTCTCGACAGAGATAATGAGATGTTTTATCTAATAAAACTTACTGGTAGCATGCCAAATGATAGAATAGGACAAAATAGTGGACACTACTATAGGCTGGTGAAAGGAGTGATAGGAGACACCAATGGAGGCTTAAACCATGACTTGAGGGCTCAGGAGATATGCCTCAAAGGCATTTTCCCATTTGATTATTCTCCTTATTTCGGTGTGCAAGTCAGGATTGTTTGTATCAGAAATAAGAACTAGAAGTAATCTCAGATGGAAATTAAGCTTTTACTTTTAAATATGCTGAAGCCTTAAAATTGCATATATCCAGATAGTAGAATTAGGGTGTAGAGGGGTCTGAAGTAATTCTTTTACAGGAGAACCCCAGATAGTTCTAGTATTTTGTGACCCCACAGCCACTCTAGTTGAATCTAGTATTTAAGATTTTAATCTAGAAACAACTGTATCTACTATTTATAAGAACTGGAATTTTATGGGAGAAGTGGGTGTAGGAGGCACACAATTAAAAAACTTAGAGTATATGCCTACATAATGAATAGCCTGCTTATGTCTGCATTTGGACTATTCTGATCTTACCAGTTAAAACTGAATACTCTTTTAGCCAGTCTTTACCAGACATTGGTGGAACTGATCAGCCTTCATTTTGTTACTAGTGATATAAAATCATCTCACACTAGCTACAGCTACGGCGGGGGGATTATTGGCTCATACGAAGTGGAGATCCAGTAGTGGAACTGCCTTCAGACAGGTCTAAATACAGTGTTCAAATTCTGTCTCTCAATTCTGCTTTCTCTGTTATTGGCTTTTTACCCAGCTCAGGCAGACTCTCTCCCCATGTTTGCAAAAATAGTCAATGGCTGCTCCAGGTTTACACTGTCATTAAAGTTTTTATGTCAGAATCTATGCCAGTCCTTTCAAAGGACTCTGATTGGCCTTGGTTGAATTCGATGACAGTGTCCTGGGCTAAACCTTGTGTCATTAAGGATTGTCTAAATAAGTATACATAAAATATGCCTAGATAATAAAATTTTACATTTTGGGATGGGCAGGGGTACAGACATGAATATATAAACAAGATGAATCAACAAGGTGTTTTCAGATATTGAGAAGTACTATGAAGAAAAGGAAGCAGTGTTTTGTGATGGGAGTGACTGGAAAGTAAAGTTCAGGGTGGGCAATAAAGGGTCTTCTGAGGGGCTAAAAATGTGAGCTAACATATGAATGACAAGAATCTACAATTAAGACAGAGAAGACAGCAAGTGCAAAGATTCTACAGCTGGAGCCACCTTGGCAAGTTTGAAGAGCAGAAACAAGGGCAATATTACCAATGANACAGAGATAATGAGATGTTTTATCTAATAAAACTTACTGGTAGCATGCCAAATGATAGAATAGGACAAAATAGTGGACACTACTATAGGCTGGTGAAAGGAGTGATAGGAGACACCAATGGAGGCTTAAACCATGACTTGAGGGCTCAGGAGATATGCCTCAAAGGCATTTTCCCATTTGATTATTCTCCTTATTTCGGTGTGCAAGTCAGGATTGTTTGTATCAGAAATAAGAACTAGAAGTAATCTCAGATGGAAATTAAGCTTTTACTTTTAAATATGCTGAAGCCTTAAAATTGCATATATCCAGATAGTAGAATTAGGGTGTAGAGGGGTCTGAAGTAATTCTTTTACAGGAGAACCCCAGATAGTTCTAGTATTTTGTGACCCCACAGCCACTCTAGTTGGGCAAGGAAGATGGGAGTACGTGATGTCAATACCTGCCCTGTCCTCTACCTTGTGCTGTTTGAGTGCTCTCCAGCCTGTCTCCAGCTGCCAGCACCTGCATTTTTGCAGGAGGGATTCTCTAAACCAACCTAAGTTCCTGGGAATTACTGACCTCCCTTCACCCCCACACTTTTTAAACAATGACTGACTGGAGTTGGTATATAAAGTCCCTTGCCCCTTGGGTGGGATAACTCTGAGATTCTCTGCAGTGGCTTCCAGATTTCTCCAGGAATATTAAGATCCGGTTACAGAGATAACTCATTTAATAACACACATTATTGATTTCATTCCCTTCCATCCCTTCTCTGTCTCATTTTTCTCCAGCTATGGGAGGAGGGTGAAGTACAGCACTCCTACTGATATTTCCTAGACAGTCAGCTCCCCAATAAACTACTCCCACTCCTTCTGGAGGAAGCCAGCTGAGAGCAGGTACATTTGAAATACCTTTATCTAGAAGCACATTTAATTTTTCATAATTCTGTGAAGTTACTGCATGTTTCCTCCAAGGTATTGTGGGAGGTCAGTACTTGTGTAAGCAGTAGTGTCAGCCCCCTTTCTCTGACTCTAATATTTTTTTAATCCTCAAGATTTCTGAATATAAAATATATTTCTGAGTATAAATATAAATATAATATTTCTTTAATCTTTGAGATTTCTGAATATAAATATATTATTCAAAAATATTTTTTTAAACATCATTTT
>NW_007732937.1:0-2426 GCF_000696425.1 Galeopterus variegatus | reverse complement strand
CTACAGCTGGAGCCACCTTGGCAAGTTTGAAGAGCAGAAACAAGGGCAATATTACCAATGAATAATGATCCAAGTGCCATAGCGGAGAGAGTGAGATCATGGGCCTTGAAGATCATACTAACAGGTTTATATTTTTCCTAAATTCACTGGGAACCCATTGGCGGATGTTCAGCAAGGGAATGATAGGATATAATTTATGGTTTTATGAAAGAGCAATCATTTGAATGTATGTTTGCAGGGCAGTCTACTGAGGGGTGAAAGGAAAAGCAAGGAGAACAGCTGGGAACTATAGTGGCTGCGAGCCATAGCAGATGATTTGAGCTGAGTGGTGGAAGGGAAGATGGGTAGAGTAGACTTATTCAGGTATATTTTGGATTAGGAGATTCCTGATGAAACAGATGGGAGGAATGCAGGACAAAGGAGAATCATGAATGTCTCCACATCATATAGTTAAATCTTCACATCAACTTTATCTAAGAACTTTATTCATGTTCTACATATGAAGAATCTAATGCTCCAAGAGGGGAATAAATTTCCCAAGGTTGCAAGGAGCAGAGTGGGAATTTAAACATTTTTTTCTTTTAACTGAAGCATAGTTGATTGTACCTATCTGTGGGGTACAGAGTTGAATATAAGTACCTGACTATAATATGTGATGCTCAAATCAGCATAATCAGTATATTTAATATTATACAATATAATCAATTTTCATGGCCCTTTACAAATTCCTCCCTTACCCTCCTTCCACCTCCCTCTTTCACTCTTCTTATAATCTCAGGTCTCATCCTCCTTTTGAAAGCTCAACACATCATTGTGATTGTTGTATACTTTTAATTTCCTTTATTTATTTATTTTTTAGCTACCATTCATGAGTGAAGACATGCAGTATTTCTCTTTCTATGCCTGTCTTATTTCACTTAACATGATTTTCATTCATGTTGCTGCAAATGACAGAATTTTTATGGCAGCATAGTATTCCTTTGCATACATATACCACATTTTCCTTATCCAGTCATCCGACAAGGGACAAGAAGTTTGGTTCCAACTCATGGCTATTGTAAATAGAGCTACAGTAAACATGGGAGTGAAGGTATCCCTTCGATAGNTGTTCCTATGTCAGTTCTATCTGTAGTTGTTTGAGGATCCTCCATACCATTTCCCCTAATGGCAGCACAAATTTACAGTCCCGCCAACAGTGTAGGAGGGTCTCCTTTCTCTGCATCCTCTCCAGCATGTTATTCTCTGTCTTTTTGATACTAGCCGGTTGGACTGGAGTGAGATGATATCTCAGTGTGGTTTGATTTGCATTTCCCTGATGTGGAATGATGTTGAGAATTTTTTCATATGTCTATTGACCATTTGTCTATCTTCCTTTAAGAAATGCCTATTCAATTCCTTTGTCCAAGTTTTTTTATTTTATCAATATACAATGTAGTTGATTTTTGTGTCCCTTTATCAATTCCTCCCTCCCCTCTCACCCATCAACATCATATCTGTTCACTTGTCTTAACAAGTTCAAGGAATTATGATTGTTGCATCTTCTTCCCTGCCCTCCTAATTGTTTGTGTATTTATTTCTTTTTAGCTCCCACAAATAATGCGGACATGTGGTATTTCTCTTTCTGTGCCTGACTTATTTCACTTAATATAGTTTTTTCTAAGTCCGTCCATGTTGCTGTAAATGGTAGTATTTCATTCTTTTTTATAGCCTTTGTCCATTTTTTAATTGGGCTATTTATTTTTATATTGTTCAGTCGTTAGATTCCTTGTATATTCTGGATATTAACCCTTTGTCAGATGCACAGTTTGCAAATATTTTCTTCCACTCTATAGGCTGTCTTTTCTGTCTGTTAATTTTTTTTCTGTGCAGAAGCACTTTAGGTTGATATATTACCATTAGTTTATTTTTCCTTTTGTTGCCTGTGCTTTGGGGGTCATATTCATGAAGCCTTTGCCCAGTCCTACTTCATGAAGTTTCTCTTATGCTTTCTTTTAAAAGCTTTATAGTCTCTAGTCTTATATTTAAGTTTTTAATCCATTCTGAGTTGATTTTGGCATATGGCAAGAGGTACAAGTCTAGTTTCATTCTTCTATATGAGAATGTCCAGTGTACCCAGCACCATTTATTGAAGAGGCAGTCTTTCATCGAATATATACTCGTGGTGCCTTTGTCAAATATCAGTTGGCTGTAAGTATGTGGGCTAATTTGTGGGTTCTCTATTCTATCCCATTGGTCTGAGTGTCTCTTTGCATGTCAGTGCCATGCAGTTTTGATTACTATAGTTTTGTAGTATAATTTGAAGTAAGGTAGTATGCCTCTGGCTTTATTTATTTGTTTATTTATTTTTGCTTAGAATTGCTGTGGCTAGGCTTTTGAAGATGGCGTCGGGTCTGAGCGGCCACGCCAGGAGACAGCGCGATCCTGTG
>NW_007732936.1:121373-121694 GCF_000696425.1 Galeopterus variegatus | reverse complement strand
TATGTCTTGGGGAGGATCTTTTTGGGTTGAATCTGTTTGGGGACCTTTGAGCTTCCTGGATGTGAAGGTCTGTGTCTCACCCTACACCTGGGAAGTTTTCTGTTACTATTTCTTTGAGTAGGTTTTCGATACCTTTTTCCTTCTCCTGCCCTTCAGGAATACCCACAATTCAGATGTTAGAGTGCTTGAGATTGTCTGCTATCTCTTATAGGTTTTCCTCATTATTTCTAATTCTTTTTTCTTTTTTTCATCTGCCTGGCTTATTTCAAAAAGACCATCTTCAAGCTCTGAAATTCTTTCTTCTGCTTGCTCTGCCCTGCT
>NW_007732936.1:120042-121015 GCF_000696425.1 Galeopterus variegatus | reverse complement strand
CCTTTATTTCTTCAAGTTTTCTTAAGGTCATTACTTGAAATTCTTTTTCAAACATTTCAAGCGTTCCCTGTTGCATGGAGTCTGACTTTGGGGTGTTACTGTATCCTTTCAGTGGAGCCATTTCTTCTTTATTGTTTGTACTTCTAGTGTTTTTTTGCTGATGCTTGGTCATTTGGTAGGGACTTTGCTTCTTCTATTACAATAAGGTTGGCTATGGAGCGGCCTTGGTAGCTACTGTGTGGGGTGAACTGTCTTACTTGACAGTAGGTGTGGTGGTGGTTATGTGAAACCACTTTGCTTCCCATTCGAGACTCTGTGGTCATAGAATGAACCCCTAATGTGTGGAGTTCTGCTGTGTTAAACTTGGTGTGCCAGATCTGTAGGCTGGTGCTCCCCCTTAGGTTTGAGGTGAGATGAGGGGCCACATGGAGCCGTGTGATTCTGCTGGCTGGCGTCTGTGGGCTCACCTGCGCGGCACCAGTTTGGGTGGCAGGGTGGGGCCTGGAGCTCCCCCCACACCTCGGTCCAAGGGGGCGGGATGGGGGTGCTGCATGGAGCCACGTAGTTCCGTCTTCCGGCTCTCTTTGAAATTTTTTAATCATCAAGAATAATGTATTTGAAACAATTTTTTGGTGATTTTTCTTAGATGAGATCAAACAGAGGTATTTAAGTATTTGATAAAATGTCTGGAGATCAAGAGCCATGGAGTGTTTAGCATTCTACACGAGAATTTTAATTCCAGAATCACTATTTGAAACTTGTGAAGATTGTTCCAGTTGGCTCATCAGTCCCCATGCAAATCAGTGGATATAAATAAAATAACGTGAAGGGGTGAACTCAGGTGAAGTGGGGGGTAAGTATCAATGTGCCAGAAACATCCATCTCTAACTTCTTCCATACTTTTGCAAATTTAATAGTTAAAATCATTTTTACATGAATTGATGACATAATTTCTGGTGATATGGCTGATTAG
>NW_007732936.1:117083-119246 GCF_000696425.1 Galeopterus variegatus | reverse complement strand
TTTGCAAATTTAATAGTTAAAATCATTTTTACATGAATTGATGACATAATTTCTGGTGATATGGCTGATTAGGTTACCTGAACTCCCACTAAAAACAAATAAAATGCTGGGTCAAATACTTAAAAAAAAAAAACAAACTGAAAAGCACCAGAAAACTGGGAAAATAAGACTTCTCAGGATAATTTATAGCAAAAGGTAGTAACCTGGAGCAGTAAGGAAGTTACTGAAGCCACTTTTATCCTGAAGGGCTTTGCTGAACTTGGGAAACTTGACCTTCAGTTCTGAGTTCTGCACCGGGACATAAAGAGCTGAATTCAAGGCTCAGGGTCTGCCCAGGGTGATAAGTCAAGTAGAAGCCCTTCCCTGAAAGCTGAAGCAGCCAAAAGCTATATCCTCAGGATAAGGGTGAACAGGAATTAAGCTATCCCATCCTTCTCATCCCCAGAAGAGTGCAAAGAAATTTGTTTCAATGCTGAGCCAAGCCAGAGGGAAAAACAAAATCCTGAGAAGTTGTAACCACATGCCAGCTGTCTCACTGATTTGTAGCAACAATTAACACCACCTGTGTTAACCATACAACATAAACTGTGAATTTAACTTTATAAGATTCTTTAATCATTTAAATGATTGGTAATATTCCCAAATATCTGCAGAAACAAATGTGAATAATTTCTGGAGGAATCTACCTTTATCTTAGGCTTCAAATAAGAACCCTCTTACCCTCACCTAAAAAGAGAATCTCACATAATCAAAAATAATCAAGCATATAAAAAAAAAAAACAACCAAAACCAAAACCAAAAACTCATGAGCAGAACAAACAGAAAGAACAGACAACACAAAGATATCTCCAAAAATTTCTCCTATTCTCGAAACAAATATGAGAAAGCAACATCTTCTGAATCCTTTAAGCCTATTCTCCTTATACCCTCTGGCAGAATATAATCACACTACTTTTCCTTTCCATCATTTACTTAATTTACTCATTTCTATCTTTACAAAGATATCCTATTGCCCTGAAGGATTAAGATTGATGTAGGGCCTTATTCAAAGCCTCTATGAGGAAAATATTGGGATAATAATGCATACAGAAGCCTTCTGAGTTTATAATACAGAAATTCAAATTGCTGTTTTCCCAAGGTCAACAACTATTGAATATCAGCAATTGTATATGGTTCAACCTAGTATATTAGTTGAGCTACGCTGCTGTTTCAAAATCAAACAATATAATTTAATTCTTTCTCAAGTAGTAGTCCAGATGTGATCAGCTCTTGGCTGATGAAGTGACTCTCTTACTCTCCACATCTTTCAAATTTTCTCTAATTTTTGCTATTTTATAGCCATCAAGCAAAGTGGAGTGTAAGGCCCAGGGCAAGTACCTTTTTCTAAAAAGAAATGACATAGAACTTAAGCAGGCTTCATATGCTTATATCCCAGTGGCTCCAAATTAGTTAAATATGGTTGCCCCTAATTTCAAAGTTTATGCTCTCAGTAATTTCTCTTCTTTTCTCCTTTTTGAGGAGATTATTATTTTTCTGATATTATTTGATTATTAATATTGTTTTTTGGATTGGCTAAAATCCTTTGTCTAATAATTGCCTCCAGTAAAGTACACCTTAAAAAAATTTTTTTTTAAATTCCTGCATATCCACATATATCTTTTTTTTCTTTTCCACCCTGGCAAATGATCAGTTCTCTTTTCCCTTCCTGTGTTGCAGATAAGAAGTTCAATGCTAACTCTTATTGTGTTTCCTTTGCAAATAACCACTTTTTTTTCATTAGGAAGCTTATTAAGATGTCTCCTTGGAATTCAGAAATTTTATCAGAATATATGTAATATTAGCACGTGTCTTTTATTATGAGCCCTTCCTGGAACTGAGTGAGCCCTTCTTAGGAGAAAATTCAAGTCTTTTCTCTTGTTAAATTAAATTGAATTTCACCTAAACCTGCCTCTGTACATAGCAAACTGCAACCAACTTAGTATGTGAACAAGCTACCTAACTGAAGAGTGTGTATTCTTGTAACAAATAGCTGAGTCCTAGAGAATCACAGCAGCTGAGGTTCAGCCAATCATAGGCTGCCAACTGATCAGACCATGTCCATACAAGGTAAACAAACACCTCATCACACAATACCCAAATAAGGCAAATGCAGAGCTATAACCA
>NW_007732936.1:115474-116426 GCF_000696425.1 Galeopterus variegatus | reverse complement strand
CAAGGTAAACAAACACCTCATCACACAATACCCAAATAAGGCAAATGCAGAGCTATAACCAATCAAGCTGTTTCTATACATTATTTCCCTTTTCTGTCTTTGAATACTGCCTGCCCACCTTGCTGGGTAGAGCTCTCTAAACCTCTCCTGGTTCTGAGTGCTGCCCAATCTATAAATCATTCTTTGCTCAAATAAACTCTGCCAAATTTATCTAACTTTTTTTTAACACTCCATTCAAAGAAATTTTAAAATATTATTCTTTCTAAATGATATCCTCTCCATTTGTTGCTTTTCCGTCTTCTGGAATTCTTATTTTCCCATTTTAGGTCTCCTTGCAGGATGGGTTCTATACCTGGGGTCTGCTAGAAACCCCTGGATAAATGCACAGCATTCAAAAAGGTAATTGGATCAAGCTGTGTTAGGCTGTGGGGGCTGCAAATGATGCATGACAGGCTGTTTCAAGCCAAAGAACTGTGTATTGTACCCTAGCAATCATATTGCACATTGTGTACCTCAAGATTAATGAGGTGCACTTGGCCCAGGTAGGGAGGTTTCCAGCCAGTTTCCAGACAAGACTCTGTCCTTGAATGCTCTAGGCTTATGTATATAAGGCCAGGCTTAGAAGGGGACAGATATGCTCTTGAACATTCTGTTGTGAATTTGATTCATTAAGAGGCTAATTAACTGCAACTATGTAGGATTTAGTAAGACCTTTAGAAACCAGTAGATTTGCACCTTCCTTGAAGAATGTGATTGGTTTTACCATTGTGTATTCTGATTCTTCTGATTTTCTTCTGAATCTGTTAGGTAGAAACAACTTGTCTGACTCACCCAGGCAGTTTTGGCTACTGTGCCTGATTTTTCTGTCAATTATACCAGTTGTGGCTATTTATCAATATGGTATGCGTGCTCTGCTTAATCCGTCCTACAATTCTGATATATTTTTCTGGAT
>NW_007732936.1:112636-114597 GCF_000696425.1 Galeopterus variegatus | reverse complement strand
TTGTGCTTGGTCAGGAAGTGGTCAGCATCCTGTTGAGAGCCCTTGGGAATGTCTCTATGTTTCTTACTCTCCATAGCTGCAAGTGTTAGTGTTCTCTGTGACTCAACCATTCTGCCTGGACTCCTACTGATAGAATGTGTGGAGGCAGAGCAAGGGCAAAATTTTTAAGAATCTCTCATTAGGGACAGCAAATAGGGTCTTCTCGTGGGACCATAGTTCTCCTTGGAGCATCTTCTTCCAGGATGCACTCTGTTGATCCTCACCCCAGGCCTTCTTTGGCTGGTACCAAGAGGGGGAAAGAAAGTAATATGTTTGCCCCCTTATTCTGATACCACAGATTCTGATATTTGCTCATGCCCATTAGCAGTGCTGAGCTGAACCATGTTAGATTAGAACCAGAGGCAAAAAGAAAATGTAGTAATACTAATCATGCCTTTATTTAAAATTTTTGATATTTTGTTCATCATGGATTTTTATTAATATTGATTTTCAAAAATGTTGCATTAAAATCAATCTTGTGCATGAAAAAAATAATCAAACCATACAGAAGGATACAAATAAAACTTAAAATCTTATTTTTTTCCCTCACCCAAGCTTCCTTCCTCAGAGGTGAATATCTAACAGTTTTAGTGTAAGATTGGTTTCTCTGTCCAGTGTTGGAATTAACTTTTGATTAAGTCCTTCCTTCCTTTTTTCTTTTTCTTTTTCTTTTTCTTTTTTCTCTTTCAAGAACCCTTAATTATTAGATTTCAGATCTCCTGAGTTGAATTCTCTCCTGTTTGCTTTTTTGCCTTGTTTTGCTCTTTTTTGTGGGAGACTTCCTCACACATTTCCTTCTAGTCCTTGTATTTACTTTTATGTTTTGGCAATTGTAGTTTTAATTTCCAAAAAATTCTTTTTCCATACACCTTTTTTAAATAGCAATCTACCCTTGCTTTATGAATCAGTAATCAGAACAAGATATACTTCAAATAATTGTATGAGAATATATAAAATCAGGAACTGATATAGTTTGGAAGAAAGAAGAGGTCTTCCTCGAGAAAATGACATTTGAGTGGAATCTAAACAATGCTAAGTTTGGATGTAAGGATGATGAATTACCTAGTCAATAGGAGGTGGGAATAAAAGCAGTCCAGAAATAGGATTACAGCTGGAGGTTGTGCCTGTTCCAAGGCTTCTTTGATAGCCAACATATTTACAGTTATGGTTTCTTCTCTGCATACCACTTTGGGGCAACCCTTAGGTTAGATAAGTAGCAATCTAACCCCAATGTCTAAATATTCTTTAATTGCAATTTTATTTACTTCATTGGTCCCTGAATTATTTAGGGACTATTTTCAAATCTACATGTATTGACTTTTGTTGTTTTTAATATTTTATGTGTAACTTCTTGGTTTTTCCTGTATTACTTGAAAATTTACTATATATTGATATATATTTTAACTTTTTTTTTTTTTTTTGGTATAGTTCGCTAGTATGGGGATCCAAACTATTTTTAGCATTTTAAAATTAAATGAGAGGGCTCCTATGACAAAATAATTTGTAAATGTACCATAGGACTTCAGTAAATAGTTTATTCAATTTAGAGTGTACTAAGTCCTATGCATATCAATTATTAAACAGCCTCATTCAGATTATATACAGATTTATATATGTACTTTTTTAAGACTACTTAAATCATAAAAGGTTTAAGTGTATGTTAAAGTCCCCAGTATGGTGTTAATAGATCTATTCATATTCTAGCAGTTTTGACTTTGTATATTTCTATAAAATATTTTTCTCCTACTAAAGTTTCTTAACCATTATCTAGCTGTTATCTATTCTTATCAGTATTAGGTAATCCTCTTTTTCCTTTTTATTTTTTTTTTACCTTGAAATCCCTTTGTCTGAATTGATATTATAACTTTTGCCTTTGCCTGATATATCTTTTTTTTTTTTTTTTTTTTCATGACCGGTAAGGG